>NW_027552680.1:0-64102 GCF_045843805.1 Urocitellus parryii | reverse complement strand
GTAGCTTGGCAATCCCATTCAATGAAAGTGATTCTCGTCAGTCTCTGCTTGGGGCTACTTCAATAGGACACCAACCATAGCGATAGAACTTGGAACTACATTATTGTGCCAAGTTTCAAAGAGCTAGCACAAACCGTGTTTGATTTAGAGTTCCAACTACATGTATCCATATAGTAGAAAACAGAGTGAAACCTAAACATGAAAACGGTTACTGCAAAGGAACGGTTTAACCTAGAAGAACGAAATTTGGTGAGCCAAGTGGGATTGGTGTACTGATCATTACCTGCCAGTATCATCAAGATTGGGTGAAAAATGTTTGCTGAGATTTCGGGAAACTCGTAGTTTTTGGTAGCTTGGCAATCCCATTCAATGAAAGTGATTCTCGTCAGTCTCTGTTTGGGGCTACTTCAATAGGACACCAACCATAGGCGATAGAACTTGGAACTACATTATTGTGCCAAGTTTCAAAGAGCTAGCACAAACCGTGTTTGATTTAGAGTTCCAACTACATGTATCCATATAGAGAAAAACAGAGTGAAACCTAAACATGAAAACGGTTACTGCAACGAAATGGTTTAACCTAGAAGAACGAAATTTGGTGAGCCAAGTGGGATTGGTGTACTGATCATTACCTGCCAGTATCATCAAGATTGGGTGAAAAAATGTTTGCTGAGATTTCCGGAACTCGTAGTTTTGTGGAAGCTTGGCAACCCCTTTCAATGAAAGTGATTCTCGTCAGTCTCTGCTTGGGGCTACTTCAATAGGACACCAACCATAGCGATAGAACTTGGTACTACCAGTATTGTGCCAAGTTTCAAATAGCTAGCACAAACCGTGTTTGATTTAGAGTTCCAACTACATGTTATCCATATAGGAGAAAACAGAGTGAAACCTAAACATGAAAAAGGTTACTGCAAAGGAACGGGTTAACCTAGAAGAACGAAATTTGGTGAGCCAAGTGGGATTGGTGTACTGATAATTTCCTGCCAGTATCATTAAGATTGGGTGAAAAAATGTGTGCTGTGATTCAGGAAACTCGTAGTTTTTTGGAAGCTTGGCAACCCCCTTTCAATGAAAGTGATTCTCCTCAGTCTCTGCTTGGGTGTACTTCAATAGGACACTAGCCATAGTGATAGAACTTGGAACTACATTATTGTGCCAAGTTTCAAAGAGCTAGCACAAACCGTGTTTGATTTAGAGTTCCACTACATGTATCCATATAGAGAAAACAGAGTGAAACCTAAACATGAAAACGGTTACTGCAAAGGAACGGTTTAACCTAGAAGAACGAAATTTTGGTGAGCCAAGTGGGATTAGTGTACTGATAATTTCCTGAAAGTATCATCAAGATTGGGTGAAAAAATGTTTGCTGAGATTTCAGGAAACTCGTAGATTTTGGAGGCTTGGCAACCCCTTTCAATGAAAGTGATTCTCGTCAGTCTCTGCTTGGGGGCTACTTCAATAGGACACCAACCATAGCGATAGAACTTGGAACTACATTATTGAGCCAAGTTTCAAAGAGCTAGCACAAAACCGTGGTTTGATTTAGAGTTCCAACTACATGTACCATATAGGAGAAACAGAGTGAAACCTAAACATGAAACGGTTACTGCAAAGGAAGGGTTTAACCTAGAAGAAACGAAATTTGGTGAGCCAAGTGGGATTGGTGTACTGATCATTACCTGCCAGTATCATCAAGATTGGGTGGAAAAAAATGTTTGCTGAGATTTCAGAAACTCGTAGTTTTTTGGAAGCTTGGCAACACCTTTCATTGAAAGTGATTCTCGTCAGTCTCTGCTTGGGGCTACTTCAATAGGACACCAACCATAGCGATAGAACTTGGAACTACATTATTGTGCAAGATTCAAATAGCCAGACAAACCGTGTTTGATTTAGAGTTCCAACTACATGTATCCATATGGAGAAAACAGAGTGAAACCTAAACATGAAAACGGTTACTGCAAAGGAACGTTTAACCTAGAAGAACGAAATTTGGTGAGCCAAGGTGAGAATGGTGTACTGATCATTACCTGCCAGTATCATCAAGATTGGGTGAAAAAATATTTGCTGAGATATCAGGAAACTAGTAGTTTTTTGGAAGCTTGGCAACCCCTTTCAATGAAAGTGATTCTCTTCAGTCTCTGCTTCGGGCTACTTCAATAGACATCAACCATAGCGATAGAACTTGGAACTACATTATTGTGCCAAGTTTCAAAGAGCTAGCACAAACCGTGTTTGATTTAGAGTTCCAACTACATGTATCCATATAGGAGAAAACAGAGTGAAACCTAATATGAAAACGGTTACTGCAACGGAATGGTTTAACCTAGTAGAACGAAATTTGGTGAGCCAAAGTGGGATTGTGTACTGATCATTACCTGCCAGTATCATCAAGATGGGTGAAAAAATGTTTGCTGAGATTTCCGGAAACTCGTAGTTTTGTGAAAATTGGCAACCCCTTTCAATGAAAGTGATTCTACATCAGTCTCTTCTTTTGGCTCACTTCAATAGGACACAAACCATAGCGAAACAACTTGAACTACATTATCGTGCCAAGTTTCAAAGAGCTAGCACAAACGTGTTTGATTTAGAGGTTCCAACTACATGTATCCATATAGGAGAAAACAGAGTGAAACCTAAAAATGAAAACGGTTACTGCAAAGGAACGGTTTAACCTAGAAGAACGAAATTTGGTGAGCCAAGTGGGATTGCTGTACTGATCATTACCTGACAGTATCATCAAGATTGGGTGAAAAAATGTTTGCTGAGATTTCAGGAATCTCGTAGTTTTTGGAAGCTTGGCAACGACTTTCAATGAAAGTGATTCTCGTCAGTCTCTGCTTGGGGCTACTTCAATAGGACACCAACCATAGCGATAGAACTTGGAACTACATTATTGTGCCAAGTTTCAAAGAGCTAGCACAAACCGTGTTTTATTTAGAGTTCCAACTACATGTATCCATATAGGAGAAAACAGAGTGAAACCTAAAACATGGAAAACGGTTACTGCAAAGGAACGGTTTAACCTAGAAGAACGAAATTTGGTGAGCCGAGTTGGATTGTTGTACTGATCATTACCTGCCAGTATCATCAAGATTGGTGAAAAAATGTTTGCTGAGATTTCAGGAAACTCGTAGTTTTTTGGAAGCTTGGCAAACCCCTTTCAATGAAAGTGATTCTCGTCAGTCTCTGCTTGGGGCAACTTCAATAGGACACCAACCGTACCGATAGAACTTGGAACTACATATTGTGCCAAGTTTCAAAGAGCTAGCACAAACCGTGCTTGATTTTGAGTTCCAAATACATGTATCCATATAGGAGAAAACAGAGTGAAACCTAACATGAAAATGGTTACTGCAAAGGGAACGGTTTAACCTAGAAGAACGAAATTTGGTGAGCCAAGTGGGATTGGTGGACTGATCATTACCTGCCAGTGTCATCAAGATTGGGTGAAAAAAATGTTTGCTGAGATTTCCGGAAACTCATAGTTTTTTGAAAGCTTGGCACACCCTTTCAATGAAACTGATTCTCGTCAGTCTCTGCTTGGATCTACTTCAATAGGACACAAACCATAGCGATAGAACATGGAACTACATTATTGTGCCAAGTTTCAAAGAGCTAGCACAAACCGTGCTTGATTTTGAGTTCCAAATACATGTATCCATATAGGAGAAAACAGAGTGAAACCTAAACATGAAAATGGTTACTGCAAAGGAACGGTTTAACCTAGAATAACGAAATTTGGTGAGCCAAGTGGGATTGGTGTACTGATCATTACCTGCCAGTATCATCAAGATTGGGTGAAAAAATGTTTGCTGAGATTTCAGGAAACTCGTAGTTTTTTTGGAAGCTTGGCAACCCCTTTCAATGAAACTGCTTCCCGTCAGTCTCTGCTTGGGGCTACTTCAATAGGACACAAACCATAGCGATAGAACATGGAACTACATTATTGTGCCAAGTTTCAAAGAGCTAGCACAACCGTGTTTGATTTAGAGTTCCAACTACATGTATCCATATAGGAGAAAACAGAGTGAAACCTAAACATGAAAACGGTTACTGCAAAGGAACGGTTTAACCTAGAAGAACGAAATTTGGTGAGCCAAGTGGGATTGGTGGACTGATCATTACCTGCCAGTATCATCAAGATTGGGTGAAAAAATGTTGCTGAGATTTCCGGAAACTCGTAGTTTTTTGGAAGCTTGGCAACCCCTTTCAATGAAAGTGATTCTCCTCATCTCTCTGCTTGGGGCTACTTCAATAGGACACAAACCATAGCGATAGAACATGGAACTACATTATTGTGCCAAGTTTCAAAGAGCTAGCAGAAACCCGTGTTTGATTATAGAGTTCCAACTACATGTATCCATATAGGAGAAAACAGAGTGAAACCTAAACATGAAAACGTTACTGCAACGGAATGGTTTAACCTAGTAGAACGAAATTTGTGAGCCAAGTGGGATTGGTGTACTGATCATTACCTGCCAGTATCATCAAGATTGGGTTGAAAAAATGTTTGCTGAGATTTCCGGAAACTCATAGTTTTTTGAAAGCTTGGCAACCCCTTTCAATGATAAGTGATTCTCGTCGTCTCTGCTTGGGGCAACTTCAATAGGACACCAACCGTACCGATAGAACTTGGAACTACATTATTGTGCCAAGTTTCAAAGAGCTAGCACAAACCGTGCTTGATTTTGAGTTCCAAATACATGTATCCATATAGGAGAAAACAGAGTGAAACCTAAACATGAAAATGGTTACTGCAAAGGAACGGTTTAACCTAGAAGAACGAAATTTGGTGAGCCAAGTTGGATTGGTGTACTGATCATTACCTGCCAGTGTCATCAAGATTGGGTGAAAAAATGTTTGCTGCGATTTCCCGGAAACTCATTAGTTTTTTGAAAGCTTGGCAACCCCTTTCAATGAAACTGATTTCTCGTCAGTCTCTGCTTGGGGCTACTTCAATAGGACACAAACCATAGCTATAGAACATGGAACTACATTATTGTGCCAAGTTTCAAAGAGCTAGCACAAACCGTGTTTGATTTAGAGTTCCAACTACATGTATTCATATAGGAGAAAACAGAGTGAAACCTAAACATGAAAACGGTTACTGCAAAGGAACGGTTTAACCTAGAAGAACGAAATTTGGTGAGCCAAGTGGGATTGGTGTACTGATCATTACCTGCCAGTATCATCAAGATTGGGTGAAAAAATGTTTGCTGAGATTTCAGGAAACTCGTATTTTTTGGAAGCTTGGCACCCCTTTGAATGAAAGTGATTCTCCTCAGTCTCTGCTTGGGTGTACTTCAATAGGACACTAGCCATAGTGATAGAACTTGGAACTACATTATTGTGCCAAGTTTCAAAGAGCTAGCACAAACCGTGTTTGATTTTAGAGTTCCAACTACATGTATCCATATAGGAGAAAACAGAGTGAAACCTAAACATGAAAACGGTTACTGCAAAGGAACGGTTTAACCTAGAAGAACGAAATTTGGTGAGCCAAGTGGGATTGGTGTACTGATCATTACCTGCCAGTATCATCAAGATTGGGTGAAAAAATGTTTTGCTGAGATTTCCGGTAACTCGTAGGTTTTTGGAAGCTTGGCAACCCCTTTCAATGAAAGTGATTCTCATCAGTCTCTTCTTTTGGCTACTTTCAATAGGACAGAAACCATAGCGAAATAAGTTGGAACTACATTATCGTGCCAAGTTTCAAAGAGCTAGCACAAACCGTGTTTGATTTAGAGTTCCAACTACATGTATCCATATAGTAGAAAACAGAGTGAAACCTAAACATGAAAACGGTTACTGCAAAGGAACGGTTTAACCTAGAAGAACGAAATTTGGTGAGCCAAGTGGATTGGTGTACTGATCATTACCTAGCAGTATCATCAAGATTGGGTGAAAAAATGTTTGCTGAGATTTCAGGAAACTCATAGTTTTTTGGAAGCTTGGCAAGCCCTTTTCAATGAAAGTGATTCTCATCAGTCTCTTCTTGGGGCTACTTCAATAGGACACAAACCATTGCGATAGAACTTGGAACTACATTATTGTGCCAAGTTTCAAAGAGTTGGCACAAACAGTGTTTGATTTAGAGTTCCAACTACATGTATCCATATAGGAGAAAACAGAGTGAAACTAAACATGAAAACGGTTACAGCAAAGGAACGGTTTAACCTAGAAGAAACGAAATTTGTGAGCCAAGTGGGATTGGTGTACTGATAATTACCTGCCAGTATCATCAAGATGGGGTGAAAAAATGTTTGCTGAGATTTCAGGAAACTCGTAGTTTTTTGGAAGCTTGGCAACCCCTTTCAATGAAAGTGATTCTCGTCAGTGTCTGCTTGGGGCTACTTCAATAGGACACGAACCATTGCGATAGAACGTTGAACTACATTATTGTGCCAAGTTTCAAAGAGCTAGCACAAACCGTGTTTGATTTAGAGTTCCAACGACATGTACCATATAGGAGAAACAGAGTGAAACCTAAACATGAAAACGGTTACTGCAAAGGAACGGTTTAACCTAGAAGAACGAAATTTGGTGAGCCAAGTGGGATTGGTGTACTGATCATTACCTGCCAGTATCATCAAGATTGGGTGAAAAAATGTTTGCTGAGATTTCAGGAAACTCGTAGTTTTTTGGAAGCGTGGCAACCCCTTTCAATGAAAGTGATTCTCGTCAGTCTCTGCTTGGGGCTACTTCAATAGGACACAACCATAGCGATAGAACTTGGAACTACATTATTGAGCTAAGTTTCAAAGAGCTAGCACAAAACCGTGTTTGATTTAGAGTTCCAAATACATGTACCATATAGGAGAAAACAGAGTGAAACTAAACATGAAAACGGTTACTGCAAAGGAACGGTTAAACTAGAAGAAACGAAATTTGGTGAGCCAAGTGGGATTGGTGTAGCTGATCAATACCTGCCAGTATCATCAAGATTGGGTGAAAAATGTTTGCTGAGATTTCAGAAACTCGTAGTTTTTTGGAAGCCTGGCAACCCCTTTCAATGAAAGTGATTCTCATCAGTCTCTTCTTGGGGCTGCTTCAATAGGACACAAACCATAGCTATGAACTTGGAACTACATTATTGTGCCAAGTTTCAAAGAGCTAGCACAAACCGTGTTTGATTTAGAGTTCCAACTACATGTATCCATATAGGAGAAAACAGAGTGAAACCTAAACAGAAAACGGTTACTGCAAAGGAAACGGTTTAACCTAGAAGAACGAAATTTGGTGAGCCAAGTGGGATTGGTATACTGATCATTACCTGCCAGTATCATCAGAGATTGGGTGAAAAAATTTTGCTGAGATTTCGGGAAACTCGTAGTTTTTTTGGTAGCTTGGCAATCCCATTCAATGAAAGTGATTCTCGTCAGTCTCTTCTTGGGGCTACTTCAATAGGACACCAACCAGAGTGATAGAACTTGGAACTACATTATTGTGCCAAGTTTCAAAGAGCTAGCACAAACCCGTGTTTGATTTAGAGTTCCAACTTCATGTATCCATAAGAGAAAACAGAGTGAAACCTAAACATGAAAACGGTTACTGCAAAGGACGGTTTAACCTAGAAAGAACGAAATTTGGTGAGGCAAGTGGGATTAGTGTACTGATAATTTCCTGAAAGTATCATCAAGATTGGGTGAAAAAATGTTTGCTGAGATTTCAGGAAACTCGTAGTTTTTTGGAAGCTTGGCAACCCCTTTCAATGGAAAGTGATTCTCGTCAGTCTCTGCTTGGGGCTACTTCAATAGGACACCAACCATAGCGATAGAACTTGGAACTACATTATTGTGCCCACGTTTCAAAGAGCTAGCACAAACCGTGTTTGATTTAGAGTTCCAAGTACATGTACCATATAGGAGAAACAGAGTGAAACCTAAACATGAAAACGGTTACTGCAAAGGAACGGTTTAACCGAGAAGAACGAAATTTGGTGAGCCAAGTGGGATTGGTGTACTGATCATTACCTGCCAGTATCATCAAGATTGGGTGAAAAAATGTTTGCTGAGATTTCAGGAAACTCATAGTTTTTTGAAGCTTGGCAACCCCTTTCAATGAAAGTGATTCTCGTCAGTGTCTGCTTGGGGCTACTTCAATAGGACACCAACCATAGCGATAGAACTTGGAACTACATTATTGAGCCAAGTTTCAAAGAGCTAGCACAAACCGTGTTTGATTTAGAGTTCCAACTACATGTATCCATATAGGAGAAAACAGAGTGAAACCTAAACATGAAAACGGTTACTGCAAAGGAATGGTTTAACCTAGAAGAACGAAATTTGGTGAGCCAAGTGGGATTGGTGTACTGATCATTACCTGCCAGTATCATCAAGATTGGGTGAAAAAATGTTTGCTGAGATTTCGGGAAACTCGTAGTTTTTTGGTAGCTTGACAATCCCATTCAATGAAAGTGATTCTCGTCAGTCTCTGCTTGGGGCTACTTCAATAGGACACCAACCATAGCGATAGAACTTGGAACTACATTATTGTGCCAAGTTTCAAAGAGCTAGCACAAACCGTGTTTGATTTAGAGTTCCAACTGCATGTATCCATATAGGAGAAAACAGAGTGAAACCTAAACATGAAAACGGTTACTGCAAAGGAACGGTTTAACCTAGAAGAACGAAAATTGGTGAGCCAAGTGGGATTAGTGTACTGATAATTTCCTGAAAGTATCATCAAGATTGGGTGAAAAAATGTTTGCTGAGATTTCAGGAAACTCGTAGTTTTTTGGAAGCTTGGCAACCCCTTTCAATGAAAGTGATTCTCGTCAGTCTCTGCTTGGGGCTACTTCAATAGGACACCAACCATAGCGATAGAACTTGGAACTACATTATTGAGCCAAGTTTCAAAGAGCTAGCACAAACCGTGTTTGATTTAGAGTTCAACTACATGTACCATATAGGAGAAAACAGAGTGAAACCTAAACATTGAAAACGGTTACTACACAGGAACGGTTTAACCTAGAAGAACGAAATTTTGTGAGCCAAGTGGGATTGGTGTACTGATCATTACTGCCAGTATCATCAAGATTGGGTGAAAAAATGTTTGCTGAGATTTCAGGAAACTCGTAGTTTTTTGGTAGCTTGGCAATCCCATTCAATGAAAGTGATTCTCGTCAGTCTCTGCTTGGGGCTACTTCAATAGGACACCAACCATAGCGATAGAACTTGGAACTACATTATTGTGCCAAGTTTCAAAGAGCTAGCACAACCGTGTTTGATTTAGAGTTCCAACTACATGTATCCATATAGTAGAAAACAGAGTGAAACCTAAACATGAAAACGGTTACTGCAAAGGAACGGTTTAACCTAGAAGAACGAAATTTGGTGAGCCAAGTGGGATTGGTGTACTGATCATTACCTGCCAGTATCATCAAAGATTGGGTGAAAAAATGTTTGCTGAGATTTCGGGAAACTCGTAGTTTTTGGTAGCTTGGCAATCCCATTCAATGAAAGTGATTCTCGTCAGTCTCTGTTGGGGCTACTTCAATAGGACACCAACCATAGCGATAGAACTTGGAACTACATTATTGTGCCAAGTTTCAAAGAGCTAGCACAAACCGTGTTTGATTTAGAGTTCCAACTACATGTATCCATATAGGAGAAAACAGAGTGAAACCTAAACATGAAAACGGTTACTGCAACGAAATGGTTTAACCTAGAAGAACGAAATTTGGTGAGCCAAGTGGGATTGGTGTACTGATCATTACCTGCCAGTATCATCAAGATTGGGTGAAAAAATGTTTGCTGAGATTTCCGGAAACTCGTAGTTTTGTGGAAGCTTGGCAACCCCTTTCAATGAAAGTGATTCTCGTCAGTCTCTGCTTGGGGCTACTTCAATAGGACACCAACCATAGCGATAGAACTTGGTACTACAGTATTGTGCCAAGTTTCAAATAGCTAGCACAAACCGTGTTTGATTTAGAGTTCCAACTACATGTATCCATATAGGAGAAAACAGAGTGAAACTATAACATGAAAAAGGTTACTGCAAAGGAACGGTTTAACCTAGAAGAACGAAATTTGGTGAGCCAAGTGGGATTGGTGTACTGATATTTCCTGCCAGTATCATTAAGATTGGGTGAAAAAATGTGTGCTGTGATTTCAGGAAACTCGTAGTTTTTTGGAAGCTTGGCAACCCTTTCAATGAAAGTGATTCTCCTCAGTCTCTGCTTGGGTGTACTTCAATAGGACACTAGCCATAGTGATAGAACTTGGAACTACATTATTGTGCCAATTTCAAAGAGCTAGCACAAACCGTGTTTGATTTAGAGTTCCAACTACATGTATCCATATAGGAGAAAACAGAGTGAAACCTAAACATGAAAACGGTTACTGCAAAGAACGGTTTAACCTAGAAGAACGAAATTTGGTGAGCCAAGTGGGATTAGTGTACTGAATATTTCCTGAAAGTATCATCAAGATTGGGTGAAAAAATGTTTGCTGAGATTTCAGGAAACTCGTAGATTTTGGAGGCTTGGCAACCCTTTCAATGAAAGTGATTCTCGTCAGTCTCTGCTTGGGGCTACTTCAATAGGACACCAACCATAGCGATAGAACTTGGAACTACATTATTGAGCCAAGTTTCAAAGAGCTAGCACAACCGTGTTTGATTTAGAGTTCCAACTACATGTACCATATAGGAGAAACAGAGTGAAACCTAAACATGAAAACGGTTACTGCAAAGGAAGGGTTTAACCTAGAAGAACGAAATTTGGTGAGCCAAGTGGGATTGGTGTACTGATCATTACCTGCCAGTATCATCAAGATTGGGTGAAAAAATGTTTGCTGAGATTTCAGGAAACTCGTAGTTTTTTGGAAGCTTGGCAACACCTTTCATTGAAAGTGATTCTCGTCAGTCTCTGCTTGGGGCTACTTCAATAGGACACCAACCATAGCGATAGAACTTGGAACTACATTAATTGTGCCAAGATTCAAATAGCCAGCACAAACCGTGTTTGATTTAGAGTTCCAACTACATGTATCCATATAGGAGAAAACAGAGTGAACCTAAACATGAAAACGGTTACTGCAAAGGAACGGTTTAACCTAGAAGAACGAAATTTGGTGAGCCAAGTGAGAATGGTGTACGACATTACCTGCCAGTATCATCAAGATTGGGTGAAAAAATATTTGCTGAGATATCAGGAAACTGTAGTTTTTTGGAAGATTTGCAACCCCTTTCAATGAAAGTGATTCTCTTCAGTCTCTGCTTCGGGCTACTTCAATAGGACATCAACCATAGCGATAGAACTTGGAACTACATTATTGTGCCAAGTTTCAAAGAGCTAGCACAAACCGTGTTTGATTTAGAGTTTCCAACTACATGTATCCATATAGGAGAAAACAGAGTGAAACCTAAATATGAAAACGGGTTACTGCAACGGAATGGTTTAACCTAGTAGAACGAAATTTGGTGAGCCAAGTGGGATTGGTGTACTGATCATTACCTGCCAGTATCATCAAGATTGGGTGAAAAAATGTTTGCTGAGATTTCCGGAAACTCGTAGTTTTGTGGAAAATTGGCAACCCCTTTCAATGAAAGTGATTCTCATCAGTCTCTTCTTTTGGCTACTTCAATAGGACACAAACCATAGCGAAACAACTTGGAACTACATTATCGTGCCAAGTTTCAAAGAGCTAGCACAAACGTGTTTGATTTAGAGTTCCAACTACATGTATCCATATAGGAGAAAACAGAGTGAAACCTAAAAATGAAAACGGTTACTGCAAAGGAACGGTTTAAACCTAGAAGAACGAAATTTGGTGAGCCAAGTGGGATTGCTGTACTGATCATTACCTGACAGTATCATCAAGATTGGGTGAAAAAATGTTTGCTGAGATTTCAGGAATCTCGTAGTTTTTTGGAAGCTTGGCAACGACTTTCAATGAAAGTGATTCTCGTCAGTCACTGCTTGGGCTACTTCAATAGGACACCAACCATAGCGATAGAACTTGGAACTACATTATTGTGCCAAGTTTCAAAGAGCTAGCACAAACCGTGTTTATTTAGAGTTCCAACTACATGTATCCATATAGGAGAAAACAGAGTGAAACCTAAACATGAAAACGGTTACTGCAAAGGAACGGTTTAACCTAGAAGAACGAAATTTGGTGAGCCGAGTTGGATTGTTGTACTGATCATTACCTGCCAGTATCATCAAGATTGGGTGAAAAAATGTTTGCTGAGATTTCAGGAAACTCGTAGTTTTTTGGAAGCTTGGCAACCCCTTTCAATGAAAGTGATTCTCGTCAGTCTCTGCTTGGGGCAACTTCAATAGGACACCAACCGACCGATAGAACTTGGAACTACATTATTGTGCCAAGTTTCAAAGAGCTAGCACAAACCGTGCTTGATTTTGAGTTCCAAATTACATGTATCCATATAGGAGAAAACAGAGTGAAACCTAAACATGAAAATGGTTACTGCAAAGGAACGGTTTAACCTAGAAGAACGAAATTTGGTGAGCCAAGTGGGATGGTGGACTGATCATTACCTGCCAGTGTCATCAAGATTGGGTGAAAAAATGTTTGCTGAGATTTCCGGAAACTCATAGTTTTTTGAAAGCTTGGCAACCCCTTTCAATGAAACTGATTCTCGTCAGTCTCTGCTTGGATCTACTTCAATAGGACACAAACCATAGCGATAGAACATGGAACTACATTATTGTGCCAAGTTTCAAAGAGCTAGCACAAACCGTGCTTGATTTTGAGTTCCAAATACATGTATCCATATAGGAGAAAACAGAGTGAAACCTAAACATGAAAATGGTTACTGCAAAGGAACGGTTTAACCTAGAATAAACGAATTTGGTGAGCCAAGTGGGATTGGTGTACTGATCATTACCTGCCAGTATCATCAAGATTGGGTGAAAAAATGTTTGCTGAGATTTCAGGAAACTCGTAGTTTTTTGGAAGCTTGGCAACCCCTTTCAATGAAACTGCTTCCCGTCAGTCTCTGCTTGGGGCTACTTCAATAGGACACAAACCATAGCGATAGAACATGGAACTACATTATTGTGCCAAGTTTCAAAGAGCTAGCACAAACCGTGTTTGATTTAGAGTTCCAACTACATGTATCCATATAGAGAGAAAACAGAGTGAAACCTAAACATGAAAACGGTTACTGCAAAGGAACGGTTTAACCTAGAAGAACGAAATTTGGTGAGCCAAGTGGGATTGGTGGACTGATCATTACCTGCCAGTATCATCAAGATTGGGTGAAAAAAATGTTTGCTGAGATTTCCGGAAACTCGTAGTTTTTTGGAAGCTTTGGCAACCCCTTTCAATGAAAGTGATTCTCCTCAGTCTCTGCTTGGGGCTACTTCAATAGGACACAAACCAATAGCGATAGAACATGGAACTACATTATTGTGCCAAGTTTCAAAGAGCTAGCAGAAACCGTGTTTGATTTAGAGTTCCAACTACATGTATCCATATAGGAGAAAACAGAGTGAAACCTAAACATGAAAACGGTACTGCAACGGAATGGTTTAACCTAGTAGACGAAATTTGGTGAGCCAAGTGGGATTGGTGTACTGATCATTACCTGCCAGTATCATCAAGATTGGTGAAAAAATGTTTGCTGAGATTTCCGGAAACTCATAGTTTTTTGAAAGCTTGGCAACCCCTTTCAATGAAAGTGATTCTCGTCAGTCTCTGCTTGGGGCAACTTCAATAGGACACCAACCGTACCGATAGAACTTGGAACTACATTATTGTGCCAAGTTTCAAAGAGCTAGCACAAACCGTGCTTGATTTTGAGTTCCAAATACATGTATCCATATAGGAGAAAACAGAGTGAAACCTAAACATGAAAATGGTTACTGCAAAGGAACGGTTTAACCTAGAAGAACGAAATTTGGTGAGCCAAGTTGGATTGGTGTACTGATCATTACCTGCCAGTGTCATCAAGATTGGGTGAAAAAATGTTTGCTGCGATTTCCGGAAAACTCATAGTTTTTGAAAGCTTGGCAACCCCTTTCAATGAAACTGATTCTCGTCAGTCTCTGCTTGGGGCTACTTCAATAGGACACAAACCATAGCTATAGAACATGGAACTACATTATTGTGCCAAGTTTCAAAGAGCTAGCACAAACCGTGTTTGATTTAGAGTTCCAACTACATGTATTCATATAGGAGAAAACAGAGGTGAAACCTAAACATGAAAACGGTTACTGCAAAGGAACGGTTTAACCTAGAAGAACGAATTTGGTGAGCCGAGTTGGATTGTTGTACTGATCATTACCTGCCAGTATCATCAAGATTGGGTGAAAAAATGTTTGCTGCGATTTCAGGAAACTCGTAGTTTTTTGGAAGCTTGGCAACCCCTTTCAATGAAAGTGATTCTCCTCAGTCTCTGCTTGGGGCAACTTCAATAGGACACCAACCGTACCGATAGAACTTGGAACTACATTATTGTGCCAAGTTTCAAAGAGCTAGCACAAACCGTGCTTGATTTTGAGTTCCAAATACATGTATCCATATAGGAGAAAACAGAGTGAAACCTAAACATGAAAATGGTTACTGCAAAGGAACGGTTTAACCTAGAATAACGAAATTTGGTGAGCCAAGTGGGATTGGTGTACTGATCATTACCTGCCAGTATCATCAAGATTGGGTGAAAAAATGTTTGGCTGAGATTTCAGGAAACTCGTAGTTTTTTTGGAAGCTTGGCAACCCCTGTCAATGAAAGTGATTCTCGTCAGTCTCTGCTTGGGGCTACTTCGATAGGACACCAACCATAGGCGATAGAACTTGGAACTACATTATTGTGCCAAGTTTCAAAGAGCTAGCACAAACCGTGTTGATTTAGAGTTCCAACTACGTGTATCCATATAGGAGATAACAGAGTGAAACCTAAACATGAAAACGGTTACTGCAAAGGAACGGTTTAACCTAGAAGAACGAAATTTGGTGAGCCAAGTGGGATTGGTGTACTGATCATTACCTGCCAGTATCATCAAGATTGGGTGAAAAAATGTTTCCTGAGATTTCAGGAAACTCGTAGTTTTTTGGAAGCTTGGCAACCCCTTTCAATGAAAGTGATTCTCGTCAGTCTCTGCTTGGGGCTACTGCAATAGGACACAAACAATAGCTATAGAACTTGGAACTGCATTACTGTGCCAAGTTTCAAAGAGCTAGCACAAACCGTGTTTGAATTTAGAGTTCCAACTACATGTATCCATATAGGAGAAAACAGAGATGAAACCTAAACATGAAAACGGTTACTGCAAAGGAACGGTTTAACCTAGAAGAACGAAATTTGGTGAGGCAAGTGGATTGGTGTACTGATCATTACTGGCATCATCAAGATTGGGTGAAAAAATGTTTGCTGAGATTTCAGGAAACTCGTAGTTTTTTGGAAGCTTGTCAACCCCTTTCAATGAAAGTGATTCTCGTCAGTCTCTGCTTGGGGTTACTTCAATAGGACACCAACCATAGCGATACAACTGGGAACTACATTATTGTGCCAAGTTTCAAAGAGCTAGCACAAACCGTGTTTGATTTAGAATTCCAACTACATGTATCCATATAGGAGAAACAGAGTGAAACCTAAACATGAAAACGTTTACTGCAAAGGAACGGTTTAACCTAGAAGAACGAAATTTGTTGAGCCAAGTGGCATTGGTGTACTCATCATTACCTGCCAGTATCATCAAGATTGGGTGAAAAAATGTTTGCTGAGATTTCAGGAAACTTGTAGTTTTTTGGAAGCTTGGCAACCCCTTTCAATGAAAGTGATTCTCGTCAGTCTCTGCTTGGGGCTACTTCGATAGGACACCAACCATAGCGATAGAACTTGGAACTACATTATTGTGCCAAGTTTCAAAGAGCTAGCACAAACCGTGTTTGATTTAGAGTTCCAACTACGTGTATCCATATAGGAGATAACAGAGTGAAACCTAAACATGAAAACGGTTACTGCAAAGGAACGGCTTAACCTAGAAGAACGAAATTTGGTGAGCCAAGTGGGATTGGTGTACTGATCATTACCGGCCAGGATCATCAAGATTGGGTGAAAAAATGTTTGCTGAGATTTCAGGAAACTCGTAGTTTTTTGGAAGCTTGGCAACCCCTTTCAATGAAAGTGATTGTCGTCAGTCTCTGCTGTGGCTACTTCAATAGGACATCAACCATAGTGATAGAACTTGGAACTACGTTATTGTGACAAGTTTCAAAGTGCTAGCACAAACCGTGTTCGATTTAGAGTTCCAACTACATGTATCCATATAGGAGAAAACAGAGTGAAACCTAAACATGAAAACGGTTACTGCAAAGGAACGGTTTAACCTAGAAGAAATAAATTTGGTGAGCCAAGTGGGATTGGTGTACTGATCATTACCTGCCAGTATCATCAAGATTGGGCGATAAAAATGTTTGCTGAGATTTCAGGAAACTCGTAGTTTTTTGGAAGCTTGGCAACCCCTTTCAATGAAAGTGATTCTCGTCAGTCTCTGCTTGGGGCTACTGCAATAGGACACAAACAATAGCGATAGAACTTGGAACTGCATTATTGTGCCAAGTTTCAAAGAGCTAGCACAAACCGTGTTTGATTTAGAGTTCCAACTACATGTATCCATATAGGAGAAAACAGAGTGAAACCTAAACATGAAAACGGTTACTGCAAAGGAACGGTTTAACCTAGAAGAACGAAATTTGGTGAGCCAAGTGGGATTGGTGTACTGATCATTACCTGCCAGTACCATCAAGATTGGGTGAAAAAATGTTTGCTGAGATTTCAGGAAACTCGTCGTTTTTTGGAAGCTTGGCAACCCCTTTCAATGAAAGTGATTCTCGTCAGTCTCTGCTTGGGGCTACTTCAATAGGACACAAACCATAGTGATAGAACTTGGAACTGCATTATTGTGCCAAGTTTCAAAGAGCTAGCACAAACCGTGTTTGATTTAGAGTTCCAACTACTTGTATCCATATAGGAGAAAACCGAGTGAAACCTAAAATGAAAACGGTTACTGCAAAGGAACGGTTTAACCTAGAAGAACGAAATTTGGTGAGCCAAGTGGGATTGGTGTACTGATCATTACCTGCCAGTATCATCAAGATTGGGTGAAAAAATGTTTGCTGAGATTTCAGGAAACTCGTAGTTTTTTGGAAGCTTGGCAACCCCTTTCAATGAAAGGGATTCTCGTCAGTCTCTGCTTGGGGCTACTTCAATAGCACACAAACCATACCGATAGAACTTGGAACTACATTATTGTGCCAAGTTTCAAAGAGCTAGCACAAACCGTGTTTGATTTAGAGTTCCAACTACATGTATCCATATAGGAGAAAACAGAGTGAAATGTAAACATGAAAACGGTTACTGCAAAGGAACGGTTTAACCTAGAAGAACGAAATTTGGTGAGCCAAGTGAGATTCGTGTACTGATTACTACCTGCAAGTATCATCAAGATTGGGTGAAAAAATGTTTGCTGAGATTTCAGGAAACTCGTAGTATTTTGGAAGCTTGGCAACCCCTTTCAATGAAAGGGATTCTCGTCAGTCTCTGCTTGGGGCTACTTCAATAGCACACAAACCATAGCGATAGAACTTGGAACTACATTATTGTGCCAAGTTTCAAAGAGCTAGCACAAACCGTGTTTGATTTAGAGTTCCAACTACATGTATCCATATAGGAGAAAACAGAGTGAAATCTAAACCTGAAAACGGTTACTGCAAAGGAACGGTTTAACCTAGAAGAACGAAATTTGGTGAGCCAAGTGGGATTGGTGTACTGATCATTAAATGGAAGTATCATCAAGACTGGATGAAAAAATGTTTGCTGAGATTTCAGGAAACTCGCAGTTTTTCGGAAGCCTGGCAACCCCATTCAATGAAAGTGATTTTCGTCAGTCTCTGCTTGGGGCTACTTCAATAGGACACCAACCATAGCGACAGAACTTGGAACTACATTATTGTGCCAAGTTTCAAAGAGCTAGCACAAACCGTGTTTGATTTAGAGTTCCAACTACATGTATCCATATAGGAGAAAACAGAGTGAAACCTAAACATGAAAACGGTTACTGCAAAGGAACGGTTTAACCTAGAAGAACGAAATTTAGTGAGCCAAGTGAGATTCGTGTACTGATCACTACCTGCAAGTATCATCAAGATTGGGTGAAAAAATGTTTGCTGAGATTTCAGGAAACTCATAGTATTTTGGAAGCTTGGCAACCCCTTTCAATGAAAGGGATTCTCGTCAGTCTCTGCTTGGGGCTACTTCAATAGCACACAAACCATAGCGATAGAACTTGGAACTACATTATTGTGCCAAGTTTCAAAGAGCTAGCACAAACCGTGTTTGATTTAGAGTTCCAACTACATGTATCCATATAGGAGAAAACAGAGTGAAACCTAAACATGAAAACGGTTACTGCAAAGAAACTGTTTAACCTTGAAGAACGAAATTTGGTGAGCCAAGTGGGATTGGTGTACTGATCATTACCTGCCAGTATCATCAAGATTGGGTGAAAAAATGTTTGCTGAGATTTCAGGAAACTCGTAGTTTTTTGGAAGCTTGTCAACCCCTTTCAATGAAAGTGATTCTCGTCAGTCTCTGCTTGGGGCTACTTCAATAGGACACCAACCATAGCGATACAACTGGGAACTACATTATTGTGCCAAGTTTCAAAGAGCTAGCACAAACCGTGTTTGATTTAGAGTTCCAACTACATGTATCCATATAGGAGAAAACAGAGTGAAACCTAAACATGAAAACGTTTACTGCAAAGGAACGGTTTAACCTAGAAGAACGAAATTTGTTGAGCCAAGTGGCATTGGTGTACTCATCATTACCTGCCAGTATCATCAAGATTGGGTGAAAAAATGTTTGCTGAGATTTCAGGAAACTCGTAGTTTTTTGGAAGCTTGGCAACCCCTTTCAATGAAAGTGATTCTCGTCAGTCTCTGCTTGGGGCTACTTCAATAGGACACCAACCATAGCGATAGAACTTGGAACTACATTATTGTGCCAAGTTTCAAAGAGCTAGCACAAACCGTGTTTGATTTAGAGTTCCAACTACGTGTATCCATATAGGAGATAACAGAGTGAAACCTAAACATGAAAACGGTTACTGCAAAGGAACGGCTTAACCTAGAAGAACGAAATTTGGTGAGCCAAGTGGGATTGGTGTACTGATCATTACCGGCCAGGATCATCAAGATTGGGTGAAAAAATGTTTGCTGAGATTTCAGGAAACTCGTAGTTTTTTGGGAAGCTGGGGAACCCCTTTCAATGAAAGTGATTCTCGTCAGTCTCTGCTGGGGCTACTTCAATAGGACATCAACCATAGTGATAGAACTTGGAACTACGTTATTGTGACAAGTTTCAAAGTGCTAGCACAAACCGTGTTCGATTTAGAGTTCCAACTACATGTATCCATATAGGAGAAAACAGAGTGAAACCTAAACATGAAAACGGTTACTGCAAAGGAACGGTTTAACCTAGAAGAAATAAATTTGGTGAGCCAAGTGGGATTGGTGTACTGATCATTACCTGCCAGTATCATCAAGATTAGGCGATAAAAATGTTTGCTGAGATTTCAGGAAACTCGTAGTTTTTTGGAATCTTGGCAACCCCTTTCAATGAAAGTGATTCTCGTCAGTCTCTGCTTGGGGCTACTGCAATAGGACACAAACAATAGCGATAGAACTTGGAACTGCATTATTGTGCCAAGTTTCAAAGAGCTAGCACAAACCGTGTTTGATTTAGAGTTCCAACTACATGTATCCATATAGGAGAAAACAGAGTGAAACCTAAACATGAAAACGGTTACTGCAAAGGAACGGTTTAACCTAGAAGAACGAAATTTGGTGAGCCAAGTGGGATTGGTGTACTGATCATTACCTGCCAGTATCATCAAGATTGGGTGAAAAAATGTTTGCTGATATTTCAGGAAACTCGTAGTTTTTTGGAAGCTTGGCAACCCCTTTCAATGGAAGTGATTCTCATCAGTCTCTGCTTGGGGCTACTTCAATGGGACACCAACCATAGCGATAGAACTTGGAACTACATTATTGTGCCAAGTTTCAAAGAGCTAGCACAAACCGTGTTTGATTTAGAGTTCCAACTACTTGTATCCATATAGGAGAAAACCGAGTGAAACATAAACATGAAAACGGTTACTGCAAAGGAACGGTTTAACCTAGAAGAACGAAATTTGGTGAGCCAAGTGGGATTGGTGTACTGATCTTTACCTGCCAGTACCATCAAGATTGGGTGAAAAAATGTTTGCTGAGATTTCAGGAAACTCGTCGTTTTTTGGAAGCTTGGCAACCCCTTTCAATGAAAGTGATTCTCGTCAGTCTCTGCTTGGGGCTACTTCAATAGGACACAAACCATAGTGATAGAACTTGGAACTGCATTATTGTGCCAAGTTTCAAAGAGCTAGCACAAACCGTGTTTGATTTAGAGTTCCAACTACTTGTATCCATATAGGAGAAAACCGAGTGAAACCTAAAATGAAAACGGTTACTGCAAAGGAACGGTTTAACCTAGAAGAACGAAATTTGGTGAGCCAAGTGGGATTGGTGTACTGATCATTACCTGCCAGTATCATCAAGATTGGGTGAAAAAATGTTTGCTGAGACTTCAGGAAACTCGTAGTTTTTTGGAAGCTTGGCAACCCCTTTCAATGAAAGTGATTCTCGTCAGTCTCTGCTTGGGGTTACTTCAATAGGACACCAACCATAGCGATACAACTGGGAACTACATTATTGTGCCAAGTTTCAAAGAGCTAGCACAAACCGTGTTTGATTTAGAGTTCCAACTACATGTATCCATATAGGAGAAACAGAGTGAAACCTAAACATGAAAACGTTTACTGCAAAGGAACGGTTTAACCTAGAAGAACGAAATTTGTTGAGCCAAGTGGCATTGGTGTACTCATCATTACCTGCCAGTATCATCAAGATTGGGTGAAAAAATGTTTGCTGAGATTTCAGGAAACTCGTAGTTTTTTGGAAGCTTGGCAACCCCTTTCAATGAAAGTGATTCTCGTCAGTCTCTGCTTGGGGCTACTTCGATAGGACACCAACCATAGCGATAGAACTTGGAACTACATTATTGTGCCAAGTTTCAAAGAGCTAGCACAAACCGTGTTTGATTTAGAGTTCCAACTAGGTGTATCCATATAGGAGATAACAGAGTGAAACCTAAACATGAAAACGGTTACTGCAAAGGAACGGCTTAACCTAGAAGAACGAAATTTGGTGAGCCAAGTGGGATTGGTGTACTGATCATTACCGGCCAGGATCATCAAGATTGGGTGAAAAAATGTTTGCTGAGATTTCAGGAAACTCGTAGTTTTTTGGAAGCTTGGCAACCCCTTTCAATGAAAGTGATTGTCGTCAGTCTCTGCTGGGGCTACTTCAATAGGACATCAACCATAGTGATAGAACTTGGAACTACGTTATTGTGACAAGTTTCAAAGTGCTAGCACAAACCGTGTTCGATTTAGAGTTCCAACTACATGTATCCATATAGGAGAAAACAGAGTGAAACCTAAACATGAAAACGGTTACTGCAAAGGAACGGTTTAACCTAGAAGAAATAAATTTGGTGAGCCAAGTGGGATTGGTGTACTGATCATTACCTGCCAGTATCATCAAGATTGGGCGATAAAAATGTTTGCTGAGATTTCAGGAAACTCGTAGTTTTTTGGAAGCTTGGCAACCCCTTTCAATGAAAGTGATTCTCGTCAGTCTCTGCTTGGGGCTACTGCAATAGGACACAAACAATAGCGATAGAACTTGGAACTGCATTATTGTGCCAAGTTTCAAAGAGCTAGCACAAACCGTGTTTGATTTAGAGTTCCAACTACATGTATCCATATAGGAGAAAACAGAGTGAAACCTAAACATGAAAACGGTTACTGCAAAGGAACGGTTTAACCTAGAAGAACGAAATTTGGTGAGCCAAGTGGGATTGGTGTACTGATCATTACCTGCCAGTATCATCAAGATTGGGTGAAAAAATGTTTGCTGATATTTCAGGAAACTCGTAGTTTTTTGGAAGCTTGGCAACCCCTTTCAATGGAAGTGATTCTAATCAGTCTCTGCTTGGGGCTACTTCAATGGGACACCAACCATAGCGATAGAACTTGGAACTACATTATTGTGCCAAGTTTCAAAGAGCTAGCACAATCCGTGTTTGATTTAGAGTTCCAACTACATGTATCCATATAGGAGAAAACCGAGTGAAACATAAACATGAAAACGGTTACTGCAAAGGAACAGTTTAACCTAGAAGAACGAAATTTGGTGAGCCAAGTGGGATTGGTGTACTGATCATTACCTGCCAGTAACATCAAGATTGGGTGAAAAAATGTTTGCTGAGATTTCAGGAAACTCGTCGTTTTTTGGAAGCTTGGCAACCCCTTTCAATGAAAGTGATTCTCGTCAGTCTCTGCTTGGGGCTGCTTCAATAGGACACAAACCATAGTGATAGAACTTGGAACTGCATTATTGTGCCAAGTTTCAAAGAGCTAGCACAAACCGTGTTTGATTTAGAGTTCCAACTACTTGTATCCATATAGGAGAAAACCGAGTGAAACCTAAAATGAAAACGGTTACTGCAAAGGAACGGTTTAACGTAGAAGAACGAAATTTGGTGAGCCAAGTGGGATTGGTGTACTGATCATTACCTGCCAGTATCATCAAGATTGGGTGAAAAAATGTTTGCTGAGATTTCAGGAAACTCGTAGTTTTTTGGAAGCTTGGCAACCCCTTTCAATGAAAGGGATTCTCGTCAGTCTCTGCTTGGGGCTACTTCAATAGCACACAAACCATAGCGATAGAACTTGGAACTACATTATTGTGCCAAGTTTCAAAGAGCTAGCACAAACCGTGTTTGATTTAGAGTTCCAACTACATGTATCCATATAGGAGAAAACAGAGTGAAATCTAAACATGAAAACGGTTACTGCAAAGGAACGGTTTAACCTAGAAGAACGAAATTTGGTGAGCCAAGTGAGATTCGTGTACTGATTACTACCTGCAAGTATCATCAAGATTGGGTGAAAAAATGTTTGCTGAGATTTCAGGAAACTCGTAGTATTTTGGAAGCTTGGCAACCCCTTTCAATGAAAGGGATTCTCGTCAGTCTCTGCTTGGGGCTACTTCAATAGCACACAAACCATAGCGATAGAACTTGGAACTACATTATTATGCCAAGTTTCAAAGAGCTAGCACAAACCGTGTTTGATTTAGAGTTCCAACTACATGTATCCATATAGGAGAAAACAGAGTGAAATCTAAACATGAAAACGGTTACTGCAAAGGAACGGTTTAACCTAGAAGAACGAAATTTGGTGAGCCAAGTGGGATTGGTGTACTGATCATTAAATGGAAGTATCATCAAGACTGGATGAAAAAATGTTTGCTGAGATTTCAGGAAACTCGCAGTTTTTCGGAAGCCTGGCAACCCCATTCAATGAAAGTGATTTTCGTCAGTCTCTGCTTGGGGCTACTTCAATAGGACACCAACCATAGCGATACAACTGGGAACTACATTATTGTGCCAAGTTTCAAAGAGCTAGCAATAACCGTGTTTGATTTAGAGTTCCAACTACATGTATCCATATAGGAGAAACAGAGTGAAACCTAAACATGAAAACGTTTACTGCAAAGGAACGGTTTAACCTAGAAGAACGAAATTTGTTGAGCCAAGTGGCATTGGTGTACTCATCATTACCTGCCAGTATCATCAAGATTGGGTGAAAAAATGTTTGCTGAGATTTCAGGAAACTCGTAGTTTTTTGGAAGCTTGGCAACCCCTTTCAATGAAAGTGATTCTCGTCAGTCTCTGCTTGGGGCTACTTCAATAGGACACCAACCATAGCGATAGAACTTGGAACTACATTATTGTGCCAAGTTTCAAAGAGCTAGCACAAACCGTGTTTGATTTAGAGTTCCAACTACGTGTATCCATATAGGAGATAACAGAGTGAAACCTAAACATGAAAACGGTTACTGCAAAGGAACGGTTTAACCTAGAAGAACGAAATTTGGTGAGCCAAGTGGGATTGGTGTACTGATCATTACCGGCCAGGATCATCAAGATTGGGTGAAAAAATGTTTGCTGAGATTTCAGGAAACTCGTAGTTTTTTGGAAGCTGGGGAACCCCTTTCAATGAAAGTGATTCTCGTCAGTCTCTGCTGGGGCTACATCAATAGGACATCAACCATAGTGATAGAACTTGGAACTACGTTATTGTGACAAGTTTCAAAGTGCTAGCACAAACCGTGTTCGATTTAGAGTTCCAACTACATGTATCCATATAGGAGAAAACAGAGTGAAACCTAAACATGAAAACGGTTACTGCAAAGGAACGGTTTAACCTAGAAGAAATAAATTTGGTGAGCCAAGTGGGATTGGTGTACTGATCATTACCTGCCAGTATCATCAAGATTAGGCGATAAAAATGTTTGCTGAGATTTCAGGAAACTCGTAGTTTTTTGGAAGCTTGGCAACCCCTTTCAATGAAAGTGATTCTCGTCAGTCTCTGCTTGGGGCTACTGCAATAGGACACAAACAATAGCGATAGAACTTGGAACTGCATTATTGTGCCAAGTTTCAAAGAGCTAGCACAAACCGTGTTTGATTTAGAGTTCCAACTACATGTATCCATATAGGAGAAAACAGAGTGAAACCTAAACATGAAAACGGTTACTGCAAAGGAACGGTTTAACCTAGAAGAACGAAATTTGGTGAGCCAAGTGGGATTGGTGTACTGATCATTACCTGCCAGTATCATCAAGATTGGGTGAAAAAATGTTTGCTGATATTTCAGGAAACTCGTAGTTTTTTGGAAGCTTGGCAACCCCTTTCAATGGAAGTGATTCTCATCAGTCTCTGCTTGGGGCTACTTCAATGGGACACCAACCATAGCGATAGAACTTGGAACTGCATTATTGTGCCAAGTTTCAAAGAGCTAGCACAAACCGTGTTTGATTTAGAGTTCCAACTACTTGTATCCATATAGGAGAAAACCGAGTGAAACATAAACATGAAAACGGTTACTGCAAAGGAACGGTTTAACCTAGAAGAACGAAATTTGGTGAGCCAAGTGGGATTGGTGTACTGATCATTACCTGCCAGTACCATCAAGATTGGGTGAAAAAATGTTTGCTGAGATTTCAGGAAACTCGTCGTTTTTTGGAAGCTTGGCAACCCCTTTCAATGAAAGTGATTCTCGTCAGTCTCTGCTTGGGGCTACTTCAATAGGACACAAACCATAGTGATAGAACTTGGAACTGCATTATTGTGCCAAGTTTCAAAGAGCTAGCACAAACCGTGTTTGATTTAGAGTTCCAACTACTTGTATCCATATAGGAGAAAACCGAGTGAAACCTAAAATGAAAACGGTTACTGCAAAGGAACGGTTTAACCTAGAAGAACGAAATTTGGTGAGCCAAGTGGGATTGGTGTACTGATCATTACCTGCCAGTATCATCAAGATTTGGTGAAAAAAATATTTGCTGAGATTTCAGGAAACTCGTAGTTTTTTGGAAGCTTGGCAACCCCTTTCAATGAAAGTGATTCTCGTCAGTCTCTGCTTGGGGCTACTTCAATAGGACACCAACCATAGCGATAGAACTTGGGACTACATTATTGTGCCAAGTTTCAAAGAGCTAGCACAAACCGTGTTTGATTTAGAGTTCCAACTACATGTATCCATATAGGAGAAAACAGAGTGAAACCTAAACATGAAAACGGTTACTGCAAAGGAACGGTTTAACCTAGAAGAACGAAATTTGGTGAGCCAAGTGGGATTGGTGCACTCATCATTACCTGCCAGTATCATCAAGATTGGGTGAAAAAATGTTTGCTGAGATTTCAGGAAACTCGTAGTTTTTTGGAAGCTTGGCAACCCCTTTCAATGAAAGTGATTCTCGTCAGTCTCTGCTTGGGGCTACTTCGATAGGACACCAACCATAGCGATAGAACTTGGAACTACATTATTGTGCCAAGTTTCAAAGAGCTAGCACAAACCGTGTTTGATTTAGAGTTCCAACTACGTGTATCCATATAGGAGATAACAGAGTGAAACCTAAACATGAAAACGGTTACTGCAAAGGAACGGCTTAACCTAGAAGAACGAAATTTGGTGAGCCAAGTGGGATTGGTGTACTGATCATTACTGGCCAGGATCATCAAGATTGGGTGAAAAAATGTTTGCTGAGATTTCAGGAAACTCGTAGTTTTTTGGAAGCTTGGCAACCCCTTTCAATGAAAGTGATTCTCGTCAGTCTCTGCTGGGGCTACTTCAATAGGACATCAACCATAGTGATAGAACTTGGAACTACGTTATTGTGACAAGTTTCAAAGTGCTAGCACAAACCGTGTTCGATTTAGAGTTCCAACTACATGTATCCATATAGGAGAAAACAGAGTGAACCTAAACATGAAAACGGTTACTGCAAAGGAACGATTTAACCTAGAAGAAATAAATTTGGTGAGCCAAGTGGGATTGGTGTACTGATCATTACCTGCCAGTATCATCAAGATTGGGCGATAAAAATGTTTGCTGAGATTTCAGGAAACTCGTAATTTTTTGGAAGCTTGGCAACCCCTTCCAATGAAAGGGATTCTCGTCAGTCTCTGCTTGGGGCTACTGCAATAGGACACAAACAATAGCGATAGAACTTGGAACTGCAATATGTGCCAAGTTTCAAAGAGCTAGCACAAACCGTGTTTGATTTAGAGTTCCAACTACATGTATCCATATAGGAGAAAACAGAGTGAAACCTAAACATGAAAACGGTTACTGCAAAGGAACGGTTTAACCTAGAAGAACGAAATTTGGTGAGCCAAGTGGGATTGGTGTACTGATCATTACCTGCCAGTATCATCAAGATTGGGTGAAAAAATGTTTGCTGATATTTCAGGAAACTCGTAGTTTTTTGGAAGCTTGGCAACCCCTTTCAATGGAAGTGATTCTCATCAGTCTCTGCTTGGGGCTACTTCAATGGGACACCAACCATAGCGATAGAACTTGGAACTACATTATTGTGCCAAGTTTCAAAGAGCTAGCACAAACCGTGTTTGAGTTAGAGTTCCAACTACTTGTATCCATATAGGAGAAAACCGAGTGAAACATAAACATGAAAACGGTTACTGCAAAGGAACGGTTTAACCTAGAAGAACGAAATTTGGTGAGCCAAGTGGGATTGGTGTACTGATCATTACCTGCCAGTACCATCAAGATTGGGTGAAAAAATGTTTGCTGAGATTTCAGGAAACTCGTCGTTTTTTGGAAGCTTGGCAACCCCTTTCAATGAAAGTGATTCTCGTCAGTCTCTGCTTGGGGCTACTTCAATAGGACACAAACCATAGTGATAGAACTTGGAACTGCATTATTGTGCCAAGTTTCAAAGAGCTAGCACAAACCGTGTTTGATTTAGAGTTCCAACTACTTGTATCCATATAGGAGAAAACCGAGTGAAACCTAAAATGAAAACGGTTACCGCAAAGGAACGGTTTAACCTAGAAGAACGAAATTTGGTGAGCCAAGTGGGATTGGTGTACTGATCATTACCTGCCAGTATCATCAAGATTGGGTGAAAAAATGTTTGCTGAGATTTCAGGAAACTCGTAGTTTTTTGGAAGCTTGGCAACCCCTTTCAATGAAAGGGAATCTCGTCAGTCTCTGCTTGGGGCTACTTCAATAGCACACAAACCATAGCGATAGAACTTGGAACTACATTATTGTGCCAAGTTTCAAAGAGCTAGCACAAACCGTGTTTGATTTAGAGTTCCAACTACATGTATCCATATAGGAGAAAACAGAGTGAAATCTAAACATGAAAACGGTTACTGCAAAGGAACGGTTTAACCTAGAAGAACGAAATTTGGTGAGCCAAGTGAGATTCGTGTACTGATTACTCCTGCAAGTATCATCAAGATTGGGTGAAAAAATGTTTGCTGAGATTTCAGGAAACTCGTAGTATTTTGGAAGCTTGGCAACCCCTTTCAATGAAAGGGATTCTCGTCAGTCTCTGCTTTTGGCTACTTCAATAGCACACAAACCATAGCGATAGAACTTGGAACTACATTATTGTGCCAAGTTTCAAAGAGCTAGCACAAACCGTGTTTGATTTAGAGTTCCAACTACATGTATCCATATAGGAGAAAACAGAGTGAAACCTAAACATGAAAACGGTTACTGCAAAGAAACTGTTTAACCTTGAAGAATGAAATTTGGTGAGCCAAGTGGGATTGGTGTACTGATCATTACCTGCCAGTATCATCAAGATTGGGTGAAAAAATGTTTGCTGAGATTTCAGGAAACTCGTAGTTTTTTGGAAGCTTGTCAAACCCCTTTCAATGAAAGTGATTCTCGTCAGTCTCTGCTTGGGGCTACTTCAATAGGACACCAACCATAGCGATACAACTGGGAACTACATTATTGTGCCAAGTTTCAAAGAGCTAGCACAAACCGTGTTTGATTTAGAGTTCCAACTACATGTATCCATATAGGAGAAAACAGAGTGAAACCTAAACATGAAAACGGTTACTGCAAAGGAACGGTTTAACCTAGAAGAACGAAATTTGGTGAGCCAAGTGGGATTGGTGTACTGATCATTACCGGCCAGGATCATCAAGATTGGGTGAAAAAATGTTTGCTGAGATTTCAGGAAACTCGTAGTTTTTTGGAAGCTTGGCAACCCCTTTCAATGAAAGTGATTCTCGTCAGTCTCTGCTGGGGCTACTTCAATAGGACATCAACCATAGTGATAGAACTTGGAACTACGTTATTGTGACAAGTTTCAAAGTGCTAGCACAAACCGTGTTCGATTTAGAGTTCCAACTACATGTATCCATATAGGAGAAAACAGAGTGAAACCTAAACATGAAAACGGTTACTGCAAAGGAACGGTTCAACCTAGAAGAAATAATTTGGTGAGCCAAGTGGGATTGGTGTACTGATCATTACATGCCAGTATCATCAAGATTGGGCGAAAAAATGTTTGCTGAGATTTCAGGAAACTCGTAGTTTTTTGGAAGCTTGGAACCCTTTCAATGAAAGTGATTCTCGTCAGTCTCTGCTTGGGGCTACTTCAATAGGACACCAACCATAGCGATAGAACTTGGAACTACATTATTGTGCCAAGTTTCAAAGAGCTAGCACAAACCGTGTTTGATTTAGAGTTCCAACTACATGTATCCATATAGGAGAAAACAGAGTGAAACCTAAACATGAAAACGGTTACTGCAAAGGAACGGTTTAACCTAGAAGAACGAAATTTGGTGAGCCCAGTGGGATTGGTGTACTGATCATTACCTGCCAGTATCATCAGGATTGGGGGAAAAAATGTTTGCTGAGATTTCAGGAAACTCGTAGTTTTTTGGAAGCTTGGCAACCCCTTTCAATGAAAGGGATTCTCGTCAGTCTCTGCTTGGGGCTACTGCAATAGGACACAAACAATAGCGATAGAACTTGGAACTGCATTATTGTGCCGAGTTTCAAAGAGCTAGCACAAACCGTGTTTGATTTAGAGTTCCAACTACATGTATCCATATAGGAGAAAACAGAGTGAAACCTAAACATGAAAACGGTTACTGCAAAGGAACGGTTTAACCTAGAAGAACGAAATTTGGTGAGCCAAGTGGGATTGGTGTACTGATCATTACCTGCCAGTATCATCAAGATTGGGTGAAAAAATGTTTGCTGAGATTTCAGGAAACTCGTAGTTTTTTGGAAGCTTGGCAACCCCTTCCAATGAAAGGGATTCTCGTCAGTCTCTGCTTGGGCTACTTCAATAGGACACAAACAATAGCAATAGAACTTGGAACTGCATTATTGTGCCAAGTTTCAAAGAGCTAGCACAAACCGTGTTTGATTTAGAGTTCCAACTACATGTATCCATATAGGAGAAAACAGAGTGAAACCTAAACATGAAAACGGTTACTGCAAAGGAACGGTTTAACCTAGAAGAACGAAATTTGGTGAGCCAAGTGGGATTGGTGTACTGATCATTACCTGACAGTATCATCAAGATTGGGTGAAAAAATGTTTGCTGAGATTTCAGGAAACTCGTAGTTTTTTGGAAGCTTGGCAACCCCTTTCAATGGAAGTGATTCTCATCAGTCTCTGCTTGGGGCTACTTCAATGGGACACCAACCATAGCGATAGAACTTGGAACTACATTATTGTGCCAAGTTTCAAAGAGCTAGCACAAACCGTGTTTGAGTTAGAGTTCCAACTACTTGTATCCATATAGGAGAAAACCGAGTGAAACATAAACATGAAAACGGTTACTGCAAAGGAACGGTTTAACCTAGAAGAACGAAATTTGGTGAGCCAAGTGGGATTGGTGTACTGATCATTACCTGCCAGTACCATCAAGATTGGGTGAAAAAATGTTTGCTGAGATTTCAGGAAACTCGTCGTTTTTTGGAAGCTTGGCAACCCCTTTCAATGAAAGTGATTCTCGTCAGTCTCTGCTTGGGGCTACTTCAATAGGACACAAACCATAGTGATAGAACTTGGAACTGCATTATTGTGCCAAGTTTCAAAGAGCTAGCACAAACCGTGTTTGATTTAGAGTTCCAACTACTTGTATCCATATAGGAGAAAACCGAGTGAAACCTAAAATGAAAACGGTTACTGCAAAGGAACGGTTTAACCTAGAAGAACGAAATTTGGTGAGCCAAGTGGGATTGGTGTACTGATCATTACCTGCCAGTATCATCAAGATTGGGTGAAAAAATGTTTGCTGAGATTTCAGGAAACTCGTAGTTTTTTGGAAGCTTGGCAACCCCTTTCAATGAAAGGGAATCTCGTCAGTCTCTGCTTGGGGCTACTTCAATAGGACACAAACCATAGTGATAGAACTTGGAACTGCATTATTGTGCCAAGTTTCAAAGAGCTAGCACAAACCGTGTTTGATTTAGAGTTCCAACTACTTGTATCCATAGAGGAGAAAACCGAGTGAAACCTAAAATGAAAACGGTTACTGCAAAGGAACGGTTTAACCTAGAAGAACGAAATTTGGTGAGCCAAGTGGGATTGGTGTACTGATCATTACCTGCCAGTATCATCAAGATTGGGTGAAAAAATATTTGCTGAGATTTCAGGAAACTCGTAGTTTTTTGGAAGCTTGGCAACCCCTTTCAATGAAAGTGATTCTCGTCAGTCTCTGCTTGGGGCTACTTCAATAGGACACCAACCATAGCGATAGAACTTGGGACTACATTATTGTGCCAAGTTTCAAAGAGCTAGCACAAACCGTGTTTGATTTAGAGTTCCAACTACATGTATCCATATAGGAGAAAACAGAGTGAAACCTAAACATGAAAACGGTTACTGCAAAGGAACGGTTTAACCTAGAAGAACGAAATTTGGTGAGCCAAGTGGGATTGGTGCACTCATCATTACCTGCCAGTATCATCAAGATTGGGTGAAAAAATGTTTGCTGAGATTTCAGGAAACTCGTAGTTTTTTGGAAGCTTGGCAACCCCTTTCAATGAAAGTGATTCTCGTCAGTCTCTGCTTGGGGCTACTTCGATAGGACACCAACCATAGCGATAGAACTTGGAACTACATTATTGTGCCAAGTTTCAAAGAGCTAGCACAAACCGTGTTTGATTTAGAGTTCCAACTACGTGTATCCATATAGGAGATAACAGAGTGAAACCTAAACATGAAAACGGTTACTGCAAAGGAACGGCTTAACCTAGAAGAACGAAATTTGGTGAGCCAAGTGGGATTGGTGTACTGATCATTACTGGCCAGGATCATCAAGATTGGGTGAAAAAATGTTTGCTGAGATTTCAGGAAACTCGTAGTTTTTTGGAAGCTTGGCAACCCCTTTCAATGAAAGTGATTCTCGTCAGTCTCTGCTGGGGCTACTTCAATAGGACATCAACCATAGTGATAGAACTTGGAACTACGTTATTGTGACAAGTTTCAAAGTGCTAGCACAAACCGTGTTCGATTTAGAGTTCCAACTACATGTATCCATATAGGAGAAAACAGAGTGAAACCTAAACATGAAAACGGTTACTGCAAAGGAACGATTTAACCTAGAAGAAATAAATTTGGTGAGCCAAGTGGGATTGGTGTACTGATCATTACCTGCCAGTATCATCAAGATTGGGCGATAAAAATGTTTGCTGAGATTTCAGGAAACTCGTAATTTTTTGGAAGCTTGGCAACCCCTTTCAATGAAAGGGATTCTCGTCAGTCTCTGCTTGGGGCTACTGCAATAGGACACAAACAATAGCGATAGAACTTGGAACTGCAATATTGTGCCAAGTTTCAAAGAGCTAGCACAAAACCGTGTTTGATTTAGAGTTCCAACTACATGTATCCATATAGGAGAAAACAGAGTGAAACCTAAACATGAAAACGGTTACTGCAAAGGAACGGTTTAACCTAGAAGAACGAAATTTGGTGAGCCAAGTGGGATTGGTGTACTGATCATTACCTGCCAGTATCATCAAGATTGGGTGAAAAAATGTTTGCTGATATTTCAGGAAACTCGTAGTTTTTTGGAAGCTTGGCAACCCCTTTCAATGGAAGTGATTCTCATCAGTCTCTGCTTGGGGGCTACTTCAATGGGACACCATCCATAGCGATAGAACTTGGAACTACATTATTGTGCCAAGTTTCAAAGAGCTAGCACAAACCGTGTTTGAGTTAGAGTTCCAACTACTTGTATCCATATAGGAGAAAACCGAGTGAAACATAAACATGAAAACGGTTACTGCAAAGGAACGGTTTAACCTAGAAGAACGAAATTTGGTGAGCCAAGTGGGATTGGTGTACTGATCATTACCTGCCAGTACCATCAAGATTGGGTGAAAAAATGTTTGCTGAGATTTCAGGAAACTCGTCGTTTTTTGGAAGCTTGGCAACCCCTTTCAATGAAAGTGATTCTCGTCAGTCTCTGCTTGGGGCTACTTCAATAGGACACAAACCATAGTGATAGAACTTGGAACTGCATTATTGTGCCAAGTTTCAAAGAGCTAGCACAAACCGTGTTTGATTTAGAGTTCCAACTACTTGTATCCATATAGGAGAAAACCGAGTGAAACCTAAAATGAAAACGGTTACCGCAAAGGAACGGTTAACCTAGAAGAACGAAATTTGGTGAGCCAAGTGGGATTGGTGTACTGATCATTACCTGCCAGTATCATCAAGATTGGGTGAAAAAATGTTTGCTGAGATTTCAGGAAACTCGTAGTTTTTTGGAAGCTTGGCAACCCCTTTCAATGAAAGGGAATCTCGTCAGTCTCTGCTTGGGGCTACTTCAATAGCACACAAACCATAGCGATAGAACTTGGAACTACATTATTGTGCCAAGTTTCAAAGAGCTAGCACAAACCGTGTTTGATTTAGAGTTCCAACTACATGTATCCATATAGGAGAAAACAGAGTGAAATCTAAACATGAAAACGGTTACTGCAAAGGAACGGTTTAACCTAGAAGAACGAAATTTGGTGAGCCAAGTGAGATTCGTGTACTGATTACTCCTGCAAGTATCATCAAGATTGGGTGAAAAAATGTTTGCTGAGATTTCAGGAAACTCGTAGTATTTTGGAAGCTTGGCAACCCCTTTCAATGAAAGGGATTCTCGTCAGTCTCTGCTTTTGGCTACTTCAATAGCACACAAACCATAGCGATAGAACTTGGAACTACATTATTGTGCCAAGTTTCAAAGAGCTAGCACAAACCGTGTTTGATTTAGAGTTCCAACTACATGTATCCATATAGGAGAAAACAGAGTGAAACCTAAACATGAAAACGGTTACTGCAAAGAAACTGTTTAACCTTGAAGAATGAAATTTGGTGAGCCAAGTGGGATTGGTGTACTGATCATTACCTGCCAGTATCATCAAGATTGGGTGAAAAAATGTTTGCTGAGATTTCAGGAAACTCGTAGTTTTTTGGAAGCTTGTCAACCCCTTTCAATGAAAGTGATTCTCGTCAGTCTCTGCTTGGGGCTACTTCAATAGGACACCAACCATAGCGATACAACTGGGAACTACATTATTGTGCCAAGTTTCAAAGAGCTAGCACAAACCGTGTTTGATTTAGAGTTCCAACTACATGTATCCATATAGGAGAAAACAGAGTGAAACCTAAACATGAAAACGGTTACTGCAAAGGAACGGTTTAACCTAGAAGAACGAAATTTGGTGAGCCAAGTGGGATTGGTGTACTGATCATTACCGGCCAGGATCATCAAGATTGGGTGAAAAAATGTTTGCTGAGATTTCAGGAAACTCGTAGTTTTTTGGAAGCTTGGCAACCCCTTTCAATGAAAGTGATTCTCGTCAGTCTCTGCTGGGGCTACTTCAATAGGACATCAACCATAGTGATAGAACTTGGAACTACGTTATTGTGACAAGTTTCAAAGTGCTAGCACAAACCGTGTTCGATTTAGAGTTCCAACTTCATGTATCCATATAGGAGAAAACAGAGTGAAACCTAAACATGAAAACGGTTACTGCAAAGGAACGGTTCAACCTAGAAGAAATAAATTTGGTGAGCCAAGTGGGATTGGTGTACTGATCATTACATGCCAGTATCATCAAGATTGGGCGAAAAAATGTTTGCTGAGATTTCAGGAAACTCGTAGTTTTTTTGGAAGCTTGGAACCCCTTTCAATGAAAGTGATTCTCGTCAGTCTCTGCTTGGGGCTACTTCAATAGGACACCAACCATAGCGATAGAACTTGGAACTACATTATTGTGCCAAGTTTCAAAGAGCTAGCACAAACCGTGTTTGATTTAGAGTTCCAACTACATGTATCCATATAGGAGAAAACAGAGTGAAACCTAAACATGAAAACGGATACTGCAAAGGAACGGTTTAACCTAGAAGAACGAAATTTGGTGAGCCCAGTGGGATTGGTGTACTGATCATTACCTGCCAGTATCATCAGGATTGGGGGAAAAAATGTTTGCTGAGATTTCAGGAAACTCGTAGTTTTTTGGAAGCTTGGCAACCCCTTTCAATGAAAGGGATTCTCGTCAGTCTCTGCTTGGGGCTACTGCAATAGGACACAAACAATAGCGATAGAACTTGGAACTGCATTATTGTGCCGAGTTTCAAAGAGCTAGCACAAACCGTGTTTGATTTAGAGTTCCAACTACATGTATCCATATAGGAGAAAACAGAGTGAAACCTAAACATGAAAACGGTTACTGCAAAGGAACGGTTTAACCTAGAAGAACGAAATTTGGTGAGCCAAGTGGGATTGGTGTACTGATCATTACCTGCCAGTATCATCAAGATTGGGTGAAAAAATGTTTGCTGAGATTTCAGGAAACTCGTAGTTTTTTGGAAGCTTGGCAACCCCTTCCAATGAAAGGGATTCTCGTCAGTCTCTGCTTGGGGCTACTTCAATAGGACACAAACAATAGCAATAGAACTTGGAACTGCATTATTGTGCCAAGTTTCAAAGAGCTAGCACAAACCGTGTTTGATTTAGAGTTCCAACTACATGTATCCATATAGGAGAAAACAGAGTGAAACCTAAACATGAAAACGGTTACTGCAAAGGAACGGTTTAACCTAGAAGAACGAAATTTGGTGAGCCAAGTGGGATTGGTGTACTGATCATTACCTGACAGTATCATCAAGATTGGGTGAAAAAATGTTTGCTGAGATTTCAGGAAACTCGTAGTTTTTTGGAAGCTTGGCAACCCCTTTCAATGGAAGTGATTCTCATCAGTCTCTGCTTGGGGCTACTTCAATGGGACACCAACCATAGCGATAGAACTTGGAACTACATTATTGTGCCAAGTTTCAAAGAGCTAGCACAAACCGTGTTTGAGTTAGAGTTCCAACTACTTGTATCCATATAGGAGAAAACCGAGTGAAACATAAACATGAAAACGGTTACTGCAAAGGAACGGTTTAACCTAGAAGAACGAAATTTGGTGAGCCAAGTGGGATTGGTGTACTGATCATTACCTGCCAGTACCATCAAGATTGGGTGAAAAAATGTTTGCTGAGATTTCAGGAAACTCGTCGTTTTTTGGAAGCTTGGCAACCCCTTTCAATGAAAGTGATTCTCGTCAGTCTCTGCTTGGGGCTACTTCAATAGGACACAAACCATAGTGATAGAACTTGGAACTGCATTATTGTGCCAAGTTTCAAAGAGCTAGCACAAACCGTGTTTGATTTAGAGTTCCAACTACTTGTATCCATATAGGAGAAAACCGAGTGAAACCTAAAATGAAAACGGTTACTGCAAAGGAACGGTTTAACCTAGAAGAACGAAATTTGGTGAGCCAAGTGGGATTGGTGTACTGATCATTACCTGCCAGTATCATCAAGATTGGGTGAAAAAATGTTTGCTGAGATTTCAGGAAACTCGTAGTTTTTTGGAAGCTTGGCAACCCCTTTCAATGAAAGGGAATCTCGTCAGTCTCTGCTTGGGGCTACTTCGATAGGACACCAACCATAGCGATAGAACTTGGAACTTCATTATTGTGCCAAGTTTCAAAGAGCTAGCCCAAACCGTATTTGATTTAGAGTTCCAAATACGTGTTTCAATATAGGAGAAAACAGAGTGAAACCTAAACATGAAAACGGTTACTGAAAGGAACGGATTAACCTAGAAGAACGAAATTTGGTGAGCCAAGTGGGATTGGTGTACTGATCATTAGCGGCCAGGATCATCAAGATTGGGTGAAAAAATGTTTGCTGAGATTTCAGGAAACTCGGAGATTTTTGGAAGCTTGGCAACCCCTTTCAATGAAAGGGATTCTCGTCAGTCTCTGCTTGGGGCTACTTCAATAGCACACAAACCATAGCGATAGAACTTGGAACTACATTATTGTGCCAAGTTTCAAAGAGCTAGCACAAACCGTGTTTGATTTAGAGTTCCAACTACATGTATCCATATAGGAGAAAACACAGTGAAACCTAAACATGAAAACGGTTACTGCAAAGGAACGGTTTAACCTAGAAGAACGAAATTTTGTGAGCCAAGTGGGATTGGTGTACTGATCATTAAATGGAAGTATCATCAAGACTGGATGAAAAAATGTTTGCTGAGATTTCAGGAAACTCGCAGTTTTTCGGAAGCCTGGCAACCCCTTTCAATGAAAGTGATTTTCGTCAGTCTCTGCTTGGGGCTACTTCAATAGGACACCAACCATAGCGATAGAACTTGGAACTACATTATTGTGCCAAGTTTTAAAGAGCTAGCACAGCCCGTGTTTGATTTAGAGTTCCAACTACATGTATCCATATAGGAGAAAACAGAGTGAAACCTAAACATGAAAACGGTTACTGCAAAGGAACGGTTTAACCTAGAAGAACGAAATTTAGTGAGCCAAGTGAGATTCGTGTACTGATCACTACCTGCAAGTATCATCAAGATTGGGTGAAAAAATGTTTGCTGAGTTTTCAGGAAACTCGTAGTATTTTGGAAGCTTGGCAACCCCTTTCAATGAAAGGGATTCTCGTCAGTCTCTGCTTGGGGCTACTTCAATAGGACACAAACCATAGCGAGAGAACTTGGAACTACATTATTGTGCCAAGTTTCAAAGAGCTAGCACAAACCGTGTTTGATTTAGAGTTCCAACTACATGTATCCATATAGGAGAAAACAGAGTGAAACCTAAACATGAAAACAGTTACTGCAAAGGAACGGTTTAACCTTGAAGAACGAAATTTGGTGAGCCAAGTGGGATTGGTGTACTGATCATTACCTGCCAGTATCATCAAGATTGGGTGAAAAAATGTTTGCTGAGATTTCAGGAAACTCGTAGTTTTTTGGAAGCTTGTCAACCCCTTTCAATGAACGTGATTCTCGTCAGTCTCTGCTTGGGGCTACTTCAATAGGACACCAACCATAGCGATACAACTGGGAACTACATTATTGTGCCAAGTTTCAAAGAGCTAGCACAAACCGTGTTTGATTTAGAGTTCCAACTACATGTATCCATATAGGAGAAAACAGAGTGAAACCTAAACATGAAAACGGTTACTGCAAAGGAACGGTTTAACCTAGAAGAACGAAATTTGGTGAGCCAAGTGGGATTGGTGTACTCATCATTACCTGCCAGTATCATCAAGATTGGGTGAAAAAATGTTTGCTGAGATTTCAGGAAACTCGTAGTTTTTTGGAAGCTTGGCAACCCCTTTCAATGAAAGTGATTCTCGTCAGTCTCTGCTTGGGGCTACTTCGATAGGACACCAACCATAGCGATAGAACTTGGAACTACATTATTGTGCCAAGTTTCAAAGAGCTAGCACAAACCGTGTTTGATTTAGAGTTCCAACTACGTGTATCCATATAGGAGATATCAGAGTGAAACCTAAACATGAAAACGGTTACTGCAAAGGAACGGCTTAACCTAGAAGAACGAAATTTGGTGAGCCAAGTGGGATTGGTGTACTGATCATTATCGGCCAGGATCATCAAGATTGGGTGAAAAAATGTTTGCTGAGATTTCAGGATCTCGTAGTTTTTTGGAAGCTTGGCAACCCCTTTCAATGACAGTGATTCTCGTCAGTCTCTGCTGGGGCTACTTCAATAGGACATCAACCATAGTGATAGAACTTGGAACTACGTTATTGTGACAAGTTTCAAAGTGCTAGCACAAACCGTGTTCGATTTAGAGTTCCAACTACATGTATCCATATAGGAGAAAACAGAGTGAAACCTAAACATGAAAACGGTTACTGCAAAGGAACGGTTTAACCTAGAAGAAATAAATTTGGTGAGCCAAGTGGGATTGGTGTACTGATCATTACCTGCCAGTATCATCAAGATTGGGCGAAAAAATGTTTGCTGAGATTTCAGGAAACTCGTAGTTTTTTGGAAGCTTGGAACCCCTTTCAATGAAAGTGATTCTCGTCAGTCTCTGCTTGGGGCTACTTCAATAGGACACCAACCATAGCGATAGAACTTGGAACTACATTATTGTGCCAAGTTTCAAAGAGCTAGCACAAACCGTGTTTGATTTAGAGTTCCAACTACATGTATCCATATAGGAGAAAACAGAGTGAAACCTAAACATGAAAACGGTTACTGCAAAGGAACGGTTTAACCTAGAAGAACGAAATTTGGTGAGCCAAGTGGGATTGGTGTACTGATCATTACCTGCCAGTATCATCAGGATTGGGGGAAAAAATGTTTGCTGAGATTTCAGGAAACTCGTAGTTTTTTGGAAGCTTGGCAACCCCTTTCAATGAAAGGGATTCTCGTCAGTCTCTGCTTGGGGCTACTGCAATAGGACACAAACAATAGCGATAGAACTTGGAACTGCATTATTGTGCCGAGTTTCAAAGAGCTAGCACAAACCGTGTTTGATTTAGAGTTCCAACTACATGTATCCATATAGGAGAAAACAGAGTGAAACCTAAACATGAAAACGGTTACTGCAAAGGAACGGTTTAACCTAGAAGAACGAAATTTGGTGAGCCAAGTGGGATTGGTGTACTGATCATTACCTGCCAGTATCATCAAGATTGGGTGAAAAAATGTTTGCTGAGATTTCAGGAAACTCGTAGTTTTTTGGAAGCTTGGCAACCCCTTCCAATGAAAGGGATTCTCGTCAGTCTCTGCTTGGGGCTACTTCAATAGGACACAAACAATAGCAATAGAACTTGGAACTGCATTATTGTGCCAAGTTTCAAAGAGCTAGCACAAACCGTGTTTGATTTAGAGTTCCAACTACATGTATCCATATAGGAGAAAACAGAGTGAAACCTAAACATGAAAACGGTTACTGCAAAGGAACGGTTTAACCTAGAAGAACGAAATTTGGTGAGCCAAGTGGGATTGGTGTACTGATCATTACCTGACAGTATCATCAAGATTGGGTGAAAAAATGTTTGCTGATATTTCAGGAAACTCGTAGTTTTTTGGAAGCTGGGCAACCCCTTTCAATGGAAGTGATTCTCATCAGTCTCTGCTTGGGGCTACTTCAATGGGACACCAACCATAGCGATAGAACTTGGAACTACATTATTGTGCCAAGTTTCAAAGAGCTAGCACAAACCGTGTTTGAGTTAGAGTTCCAACTACTTGTATCCATATAGGAGAAAACCGAGTGAAACATAAACATGAAAACGGTTACTGCAAAGGAACGGTTTAACCTAGAAGAACGAAATTTGGTGAGCCAAGTGGGATTGGTGTACTGATCATTACCTGCCAGTACCATCAAGATTGGGTGAAAAAATGTTTGCTGAGATTTCAGGAAACTCGTCGTTTTTTGGAAGCTTGGCAACCCCTTTCAATGAAAGTGATTCTCGTCAGTCTCTGCTTGGGGCTACTAAAATAGGACACAAACCATAGTGATAGAACTTGGAACTGCATTATTGTGCCAAGTTTCAAAGAGCTAGCACAAACCGTGTTTGATTTAGAGTTCCAACTACTTGTATCCATATAGGAGAAAACCGAGTGAAACCTAAAATGAAAACGGTTACTGCAAAGGAACGGTTTAACCTAGAAGAACGAAATTTGGTGAGCCAAGTGGGATTGGTGTACTGATCATTACCTGCCAGTATCATCAAGATTGGGTGAAAAAATGTTTGCTGAGATTTCAGGAAACTCGTAGTTTTTTGGAAGCTTGGCAACCCCTTTCAATGAAAGGGAATCTCGTCAGTCTCTGCTTGGGGCTACTTCGATAGGACACCAACCATAGCGATAGAACTTGGAACTTCATTATTGTGCCAAGTTTCAAAGAGCTAGCCCAAACCGTATTTGATTTAGAGTTCCAAATACGTGTTTCAATATAGGAGAAAACAGAGTGAAACCTAAACATGAAAACGGTTACTGAAAGGAACGGATTAACCTAGAAGAACGAAATTTGGTGAGCCAAGTGGGATTGGTGTACTGATCATTAGCGGCCAGGATCATCAAGATTGGGTGAAAAAATGTTTGCTGAGATTTCAGGAAACTCGGAGATTTTTGGAAGCTTGGCAACCCCTTTCAATGAAAGGGATTCTCGTCAGTCTCTGCTTGGGGCTACTTCAATAGCACACAAACCATAGCGATAGAACTTGGAACTACATTATTGTGCCAAGTTTCAAAGAGCTAGCACAAACCGTGTTTGATTTAGAGTTCCAACTACATGTATCCATATAGGAGAAAACACAGTGAAACCTAAACATGAAAACGGTTACTGCAAAGGAACGGTTTAACCTAGAAGAACGAAATTTGGTGAGCCAAGTGGGATTGGTGTACTGATCATTAAATGGAAGTATCATCAAGACTGGATGAAAAAATGTTTGCTGAGATTTCAGGAAACTCGCAGTTTTTCGGAAGCCTGGCAACCCCTTTCAATGAAAGTGATTTTCGTCAGTCTCTGCTTGGGGCTACTTCAATAGGACACCAACCATAGCGATAGAACTTGGAACTACATTATTGTGCCAAGTTTCAAAGAGCTAGCACAGCCCGTGTTTGATTTAGAGTTCCAACTACATGTATCCATATAGGAGAAAACAGAGTGAAACCTAAACATGAAAACGGTTACTGCAAAGGAACGGTTTAACCTAGAAGAACGAAATTTAGTGAGCCAAGTGAGATTCGTGTACTGATCACTACCTGCAAGTATCATCAAGATTGGGTGAAAAAATGTTTGCTGAGTTTTCAGGAAACTCGTAGTATTTTGGAAGCTTGGCAACCCCTTTCAATGAAAGGGATTCTCGTCAGTCTCTGCTTGGGGATACTTCAATAGGACACAAACCATAGCGAGAGAACTTGGAACTACATTATTGTGCCAAGTTTCAAAGAGCTAGCACAAACCGTGTTTGATTTAGAGTTCCAACTACATGTATCCATATAGGAGAAAACAGAGTGAAACCTAAACATGAAAACGGTTACTGCAAAGGAACGGTTTAACCTTGAAGAACGAAATTTGGTGAGCCAAGTGGGATTGGTGTACTGATCATTACCTGCCAGTATCATCAAGATTGGGTGAAAAAATGTTTGCTGAGATTTCAGGAAACTCGTAGTTTTTTGGAAGCTTGTCCACCCCTTTCAATGAAAGTGATTCTCGTCAGTCTCTGCTTGGGGCTACTTCGATAGGACACCAACCATAGCGATACAACTGGGAACTACATTATTGTGCCAAGTTTCAAAGAGCTAGCACAAACTGTGTTTGATTTAGAGTTCCAACTACATGTATCCATATAGGAGAAAACAGAGTGAAACCTAAACATGAAAACGGTTACTGCAAAGGAACGGTTTAACCTAGAAGAACGAAATTTGGTGAGCCAAGTGGGATTGGTGTACTCATCATTACCTGCCAGTATCATCAAGATTGGGTGAAAAAATGTTTGCTGAGATTTCAGGAAACTCGTAGTTTTTGGAAGCTTGGCAACCCCTTTCAATGAAAGTGATTCTCGTCAGTCTCTGCTTGGGGCTACTTCGATAGGACACCAACCATAGCGATAGAACTTGGAACTACATTATTGTGCCAAGTTTCAAAGAGCTAGCACAAACCGTGTTTGATTTAGAGTTCCAACTACGTGTATCCATATAGGAGATAACAGAGTGAAACCTAAACATGAAAACGGTTACTGCAAAGGAACGGCTTAACCTAGAAGAACGAAATTTGGTGAGCCAAGTGGGATTGGTGTACTGATCATTATCGGCCAGGATCATCAAGATTGGGTGAAAAAATGTTTGCTGAGATTTCAGGATCTCGTAGTTTTTTGGAAGCTTGGCAACCCCTTTCAATGACAGTGATTCTCGTCAGTCTCTGCTGGGGCTACTTCAATAGGACATCAACCATAGTGATAGAACTTGGAACTACGTTATTGTGACAAGTTTCAAAGTGCTAGCACAAACCGTGTTCGATTTAGAGTTCCAACTACATGTATCCATATAGGAGAAAACAGAGTGAAACCTAAACATGAAAACGGTTACTGCAAAGGAACGGTTTAACCTAGAAGAAATAAATTTGGTGAGCCAAGTGGGATTGGTGTACTGATCATTACCTGCCAGTATCATCAAGATTGGGCGAAAAAATGTTTGCTGAGATTTCAGGAAACTCGTAGTTTTTTGGAAGCTTGGAACCCCTTTCAATGAAAGTGATTCTCGTCAGTCTCTGCTTGGGGCTACTTCAATAGGACACAAACCATAGCGATAGAACTTGGAACTACATTATTGTGCCAAGTTTCAAAGAGCTAGCACAAACCGTGTTTGATTTAGAGTTCCAACTACTTGTATCCATATAGGAGAAAACCGAGTGAAACCTAAACATGAAAACGGTTACTGCAAAGGAACGGTTTAACCTAGAAGAACGAAATTTGGTGAGCCAAGTGGGATTGGTGTACTGATCATTACCTGCCAGTACCATCAAGATTGGGTGAAAAAATGTTTGCTGAGATTTCAGGAAACTCGTAGTTTTTTGGAAGCTTGGCAACCCCTTTCAATGAAAGTGATTCTCGTCAGTCTCTGCTTGGGGCTACTTCAATAGGACACAAACCATAGTGATAGAACTTGGAACTGCATTATTGTGCCAAGTTTCAAAGAGCTAGCACAAACCGTGTTTGATTTAGAGTTCCAACTACTTGTATCCATATAGGAGAAAACCGAGTGAAACCTAAAATGAAAATGGTTACTGCAAAGGAACGGTTTAACCTAGAAGAACGAAATTTGGTGAGCCAAGTGGGATTGGTGTACTGATCATTAGCGGCCAGGATCATCAAGATTGGGTGAAAAAATGTTTGCTGAGATTTCAGGAAACTCGGAGATTTTTGGAAGCTTGGCAACCCCTTTCAATGAAAGGGATTCTCGTCAGTCTCTGCTTGGGGCTACTTCAATAGCACACAAACCATAGTGATAGAACTTGGAACTACATTATTGTGCCAAGTTTCAAAGAGCTAGCACAAACCGTGTTTGATTTAGAGTTCCAACTACATGTATCCCTATAGGAGAAAACACAGTGAAACCTAAACATGAAAACGGTTACTGCAAAGGAACGGTTTAACCTAGAAGAACGAAATTTGGTGAGCCAAGTGGGATTGGTGTACTGATCATTAAATGGAAGTATCATCAAGACTGGATGAAAAAATGTTTGCTGAGATTTCAGGAAACTCGCAGTTTTTCGGAAGCCTGGCAACCCCTTTCAATGAAAGTGATTTTCGTCAGTCTCTGCTTGGGGCTACTTCAATAGGACACCAACCATAGCGATAGAACTTGGAACTACATTATTGTGCCAAGTTTCAAAGAGCTAGCACAGCCCGTGTTTGATTTAGAGTTCCAACTACATGTATCCATATAGGAGAAAACAGAGTGAAACCTAAACATGAAAACGGTTACTGCAAAGGAACGGTTTAACCTAGAAGAACGAAATTTAGTGAGCCAAGTGAGATTCGTGTACTGATCACTACCTGCAAGTATCATCAAGATTGGGTGAAAAAATGTTTGCTGAGTTTTCAGGAAACTCGTAGTATTTTGGAAGCTTGGCAACCCCTTTCAATGAAAGGGATTCTCGTCAGTCTCTGCTTGGGGATACTTCAATAGGACACAAACCATAGCGAGAGAACTTGGAACTACATTATTGTGCCAAGTTTCAAAGAGCTAGCACAAACCGTGTTTGATTTAGAGTTCCAACTACATGTATCCATATAGGAGAAAACAGAGTGAAACCTAAACATGAAAACGGTTACTGCAAAGGAACGGTTTAACCTAGAAGAACGAAATTTGGTGAGCCAAGTGGGATTGGTGTAGTCATCATTACCTGCCAGTATCATCAAGATTGGGTGAAAAAATGTTTGCTGAGATTTCAGGAAACTCGTAGTTTTTGGAAGCTTGGCAACCCCTTTCAATGAAAGTGATTCTCGTCAGTCTCTGCTTGGGGCTACTTCGATAGGACACCAACCATAGCGATAGAACTTGGAACTACATTATTGTGCCAAGTTTCAAAGAGCTAGCACAAACCGTGTTTGATTTAGAGTTCCAACTACGTGTATCCATATAGGAGATAACAGAGTGAAACCTAAACATGAAAACGGTTACTGCAAAGGAACGGCTTAACCTAGAAGAACGAAATTTGGTGAGCCAAGTGGGATTGGTGTACTGATCATTATCGGCCAGGATCATCAAGATTGGGTGAAAAAATGTTTGCTGAGATTTCAGGATCTCGTAGTTTTTTGGAAGCTTGGCAACCCCTTTCAATGACAGTGATTCTCGTCAGTCTCTGCTGGGGCTACTTCAATAGGACATCAACCATAGTGATAGAACTTGGAACTACGTTACTGTGACAAGTTTCAAAGTGCTAGCACAAACCGTGTTCGATTTAGAGTTCCAACTACATGTATCCATATAGGAGAAAACAGAGTGAAACCTAAACATGAAAACGGTTACTGCAAAGGAACGGTTTAACCTAGAAGAAATAAATTTGGTGAGCCAAGTGGGATTGGTGTACTGATCATTACCTGCCAGTATCATCAAGATTGGGCGAAAAAATGTTTGCTGAGATTTCAGGAAACTCGTAGTTTTTGGAAGCTTGGAACCCCTTTCAATGAAAGTGATTCTCGTCAGTCTCTGCTTGGGGCTACTTCAATAGGACACAAACCATAGCGATAGAACTTGGAACTACATTATTGTGCCAAGTTTCAAAGAGCTAGCACAAACCGTGTTTGATTTAGAGTTCCAACTACTTGTATCCATATAGGAGAAAACCGAGTGAAACCTAAACATGAAAACGGTTACTGCAAAGGAACGGTTTAACCTAGAAGAACGAAATTTGGTGAGCCAAGTGGGATTGGTATACTGATCATTACATGCCAGTACCATCAAGATTGGGTGAAAAAATGTTTGCTGAGATTTCAGGAAACTCGCAGTTTTTCGGAAGCCTGGCAACCCCTTTCAATGAAAGTGATTCTCCTCAGTCTCTGCTTGGGGCTACTTCAATGGGACATCAAACATAGCGATAGAACTTGGAACTACATTATTGTGCCAAGTTTCAAAGACCTAGCACAAACCGTGTTTGATTTAGAGTTCCAACTACTTGTATCCATATAGGAGAAAACCGAGTGAAACCTAAACATGAAAACGGTTACTGCAAAGGAACGGTTTAACCTAGAAGAACGAAATTTGGTGAGCCAAGTGGGATTGGTGTACTGATCATTACCTGCCAGTACCATCAAGATTGCGCGAAAAAATGTTTGCTGAGATTTCAGGAAACTCGTCGTTTTTTGGAAGCTTGGCAACCCCTTTCAATGAAAGTGATTCTCGTCAGTCTCTGCTTGGGGCTACTTCAATAGGACACAAACCATAGTGATAGAACTTGAAACTGCATTATTGTGCCAAGTTTCAAAGAGCTAGCACAAACCGTGTTTGATTTAGAGTTCCAACTACTTGTATCCATATAGGAGAAAACCGAGTGAAACCTAAAATGAAAACGGTTACTGCAAAGGAACGGTTTAACCTAGAAGAACGAAATTTGGTGAGCCAAGTGGGATTGGTGTACTGATCATTACCTGCCAGTATCATCAAGATTGGGTGAAAAAATGTTTGCTGAGATTTCAGGAAACTCGTAGTTTTTTGGAAGCTTGGCAACCCCTTTCAATGAAAGTGATTCTCGTCAGTCTCTGCTTGGGGCTACTTCAATAGGACACCAACCATAGCGATAGAACTTGGGACTACATTATTGTGCCAAGTTTCAAAGTGTTAGCACAAACCGTGTTTGATTTAGAGTTCCAACTACATGTATCCATATAGGAGAAAACAGAGTGAAACCTAAACATGAAAACGGTTACTGCAAAGGAACGGTTTAACCTAGAAGAACGAATTTTGGTGAGCCAAGTGGGATTGGTCTACTGATCATTACCTGCCAGTATCATCAGGATTGGGTGAAAAAATGTTTGCTGAGATTTCAGGAAACTCGTATTTTTTTTGGAAGCTTGGCAACCCCTTTCAATGAAAGTGATTCTCGTCAGTCTCTGCTTGGGGCTACTTCAATAGGACATCAACCATAGCGATAGAACTTGGAACTACATTATTGTGCCAAGTTTCAAAGAGCTAGCACAAACTGTGTTCGATTTAGAGTTCCAACTACATGTATCCATATAGGAGTAAACAGAGTGAAACCTATACATGAAAACGGTTACTGCAAAGGAACGGTTTAACCTAGAAGAAATAAATTTGGTGAGCCAAGTGGGATTGGTGTACTGATCATTACCTGCCAGTATCATCAAGATTGGGCGAAAAAATGTTTGCTGAGATTTCAGGAAACTCGTAGTTTTTTGGAAGCTTGGCAACCCCTTTAAATGAAAGTGATTCTCGTCAGTCTCTGCTTGGGGCTACTGCAATAGGACACAAACAATAGCGATAGAACTTGGAACTGCATTATTGTGCCAAGTTTCAAAGAGCTAGCACAAACCGTGTTTGATTTAGAGTTCCAACTACATGTATCCATATAGGAGAAAACAGAGTGAAACCTAAACATGAAAACGGTTACTGCAAAGGAACGGTTTAACCTAGAAGAACGAAATTTGGTGAGCCAAGTGGGATTGGTGTACTGATCATTACCTGACAGTATCATCAAGATTGGGTGAAAAAAGGTTTGCTGATATTTCAGGAAACTCGTAGTTTTTTGGAAGCTTGGCAACCCCTTTCAATGGAAGTGATTCTCATCAGTCTCTGCTTGGGGCTACTTCAATGGGACATCAAACATAGCGATAGAACTTGGAACTACATTATTGTGCCAAGTTTCAAAGACCTAGCACAAACCGTGTTTGATTTAGAGTTCCAACTACTTGTATCCATATAGGAGAAAACCGAGTGAAACCTAAACATGAAAACGGTTACTGCAAAGGAACGGTTTAACCTAGAAGAACGAAATTTGGTGAGCCAAGTGGGATTGGTGTACTGATCATTACCTGCCAGTACCATCAAGATTGCGCGAAAAAATGTTTGCTGAGATTTCAGGAAACTCGTCGTTTTTTGGAAGCTTGGCAACCCCTTTCAATGAAAGTGATTCTCGTCAGTCTCTGCTTGGGGCTACTTCAATAGGACACCAACCATAGCGATAGAACTTGGGACTACATTATTGTGCCAAGTTTCAAAGTGTTAGCACAAACCGTGTTTGATTTAGAGTTCCAACTACATGTATCCATATAGGAGAAAACAGAGTGAAACCTAAACATGAAAACGGTTACTGCAAAGGAACGGTTTAACCTAGAAGAACGAATTTTGGTGAGCCAAGTGGGAATGGTCTACTGATCATTACCTGCCAGTATCATCAGGATTGGGTGAAAAAATGTTTGCTGAGATTTCAGGAAACTCGTATTTTTTTGGAAGCTTGGCAACCCCTTTCAATGAAAGTGATTCTCGTCAGTCTCTGCTTGGGGCTACTTCAATAGGACATCAACCATAGCGATAGAACTTGGAACTACATTATTGTGCCAAGTTTCAAAGAGCTAGCACAAACTGTGTTTCGATTTAGAGTTCCAACTACATGTATCCATATAGGAGTAAACAGAGTGAAACCTATACATGAAAACGGTTACTGCAAAGGAACGGTTTAACCTAGAAGAAATAAATTTGGTGAGCCAAGTGGGATTGGTGTACTGATCATTACCTGCCAGTATCATCAAGATTGGGCGAAAAAATGTTTGCTGAGATTTCAGGAAACTCGTATGTTTTTTGGAAGCTTGGCAACCCCTTTCAATGAAAGTGATTCTCGTCAGTCTCTGCTTGGGGCTACTTCAAAAGGACACCAATCATAGCGATAGAACTTGGAACTACATTATTGTGCCAAGTTTCAAAGAGCTAGCACAAACCGTGTTTGATTTAGAGTTCCAAATATATGTATCCATATAGGAGAAAACAGAGTGAAACCTAAACATGAAAACGGTTCCTGCAAAGGAACGGTTTAACCTAGAAGAACGAAATTTGGTGAGCCAAGTGGGATTGGTGTACTCATCATTACCTGCCAGTATCATCAAGATTGGGCGAAAAAATGTTTGCTGAGATTTCAGGAAACTCGTAGTTTTTTGGAAGCTTGGCAACCCCTTTCAATGAAAGTGATTCTCGTCAGTCTCTGCTTGGGGCTACTTCAATAAGACACCAACCATAGCCATAGAACTTGGAACTACATTATTGTGCCAAGTTTCAAAGAGCTAGCACAAACTGTGTTCGATTTAGAGTTCCAACTACATGTATCCATATAGGAGAAAACAGAGTGAAACCTATACATGAAAACGGTTACTGCAAAGGAACGGTTTAACCTAGAAGAAATAAATTTGGTGAGCCAAGTGGGATTGGTGTACTGATCATTACCTGCCAGTATCATCAAGATTGGGCGAAAAAATGTTTGCTGAGATTTCAGGAAACTCGTAGTTTTTTGGAAGCTTGGCAACCCCTTTCAATGAAAGTGATTCTCGTCAGTCTCTGCTTGGGGCTACTTCAATAAGACACCAACCATAGCCATAGAACTTGGAACTACATTATTGTGCCAAGTTTCAAAGAGCTAGCACAAACCGTGTTTGATTTAGTGTTCCAACTACTTGTATCCATATAGGAGAAAACAGATTGAAACCTAAACATGAAAACGGTTACTGCAAAGGAACGGTTTAACCTAGAAGAACGAAATTTGGTGAGCCAAGTGGGATTGGTGTACTGATCATTACCGGCCTGTATGATCAAGATTGGGTGAAAAAATGTTTGCTGAGATTTCAGGAAACTCATAGTTTTTTGGAAGCTTGGCAACCCCTTTCAATGAAAGTGATTCTCCTCAGTCTCTGCTTGGGGCTACTTCAATAGGACACCAACCATAGCGATAGAACTTGGAACTACATTATTGTGCCAAGTTTCAAAGAGCTAGCACAAACCGTGTTTGATTTAGAGTTCCAACTACATGTATCCATATAGGAGAAAACAGAGTGAAACCTAAACATGAAAACGGTTACTGCAAAGGAACGGTTTAACCTAGAAGAAATAAATTTGGTGAGCCAAGTGGGATTGGTGTACTCATCATTACCTGCCAGTATCATCAAGATTGGGCGAAAAAATGTTTGCTGAGATTTCAGGAAACTCGTAGTTTTTTGGAAGCTTGGCAAACCCTTTCAATGAAAGTGATTCTCGTCAGTCTCTGCTTGGGGATACTTCAATAGGACACAAACCATAGCGATAGAACTTGGAACTACATTATTGTGCCAAGTTTCAAAGAGCTAGCACAAACCGTGTTTGATTTAGAGTTCCAACTACATGTATCCATATAGGAGAAAACAGAGTGAAACCTAAACATGAAAACGGTTACTGCAAAGGAACGGTTTAACCTAGAAGAACGAAATTTGGTGAGCCAAGTGGGATTGGTGTACTGATCATTACCTGCCAGTATCATCAGGATTGGGTGAAAAAATGTTTGCTGAGATTTCAGGAAACTCGTAGTTTTTTGGAAGCTTGGCAACCCCTTTAAATGAAAGTGATTCTCGTCAGTCTCTGCTTGGGGCTACTGCAATAGGACACAAACAATAGCGATAGAACTTGGAACTGCATTATTGTGCCAAGTTTCAAAGAGCTAGCACAAACCGTGTTTGATTTAGAGTTCCAACTACATGTATCCATATAGGAGAAAACAGAGTGAAACCTAAACATGAAAACGGTTACTGCAAAGGAACGGTTTAACCTAGAAGAACGAAATTTGGTGAGCCAAGTGGGATTGGTGTACTGATCATTACCTGACAGTATCATCAAGATTGGGTGAAAAAAGGTTTGCTGATATTTCAGGAAACTCGTAGTTTTTTGGAAGCTTGGCAACCCCTTTCAATGGAAGTGATTCTCATCAGTCTCTGCTTGGGGCTACTTCAATGGGACACCAACCATAGCGATAGAACTTGGAACTACATTATTGTGCCAAGTTTCAAAGAGCTAGCACAAACCGTGTTTGATTTAGAGTTCCAACTACTTGTATCCATATAGGAGAAAACCGAGTGAAACCTAAACATGAAAACGGTTACTGCAAAGGAACGGTTTAACCTAGAAGAACGAAATTTGGTGAGCCAAGTGGGATTGGTGTACTGATCATTACCTGCCAGTACCATCAAGATTGCGCGAAAAAATGTTTGCTGAGATTTCAGGAAACTCGTCGTTTTTTGGAAGCTTGGCAACCCCTTTCAATGAAAGTGATTCTCGTCAGTCTCTGCCTGGGGCTACTTCAATAGGACACAAACCATAGTGATAGAACTTGGAACTGCATTATTGTGCCAAGTTTCAAAGAGCTAGCACAAACCGTGTTTGATTTAGAGTTCCAACTACTTGTATCCCTATAGGAGAAAACCGAGTGAAACCTAAAATGAAAACGGTTACTGCAAAGGAACGGTTTAACCTAGAAGAACGAAATTTGGTGAGCCAAGTGGGATTGGTGTACTGATCATTACCTGCCAGTATCATCAAGATTGGGTGAAAAAATGTTTGCTGAGTTTTCAGGAAACTCGTAGTTTTTTGGAAGCTTGGCAACCCCTTTCAATGAAAGTGATTCTCGTCAGTCTCTGCTTGGGGCTACTTCAATAGGACACAAACCATAGCGATAGAACTTGGGACTACATTATTGTGCCAAGTTTCAAAGTGTTAGCACAAACCGTGTTTGATTTAGAGTTCCAACTACATGTATCCATATAGGAGAAAACAGAGTGAAACGTAAACATGAAAACGGTTACTGCAAAGGAACGGTTTAAACCTAGAAGAACGAAATTTGGTGAGCCAAGTGGGATTGGTGTACTGATCATTACCTGCCAGTATCATCAGGATTGGGTGAAAAAATGTTTGCTGAGATTTCAGGAAAATCGTATTTTTTTTGGAAGCTTGGCAACCCCTTTCAATGAAAGTGATTCTCGTCAGTCTCTGCTTGGGGCTACTTCAATAGGACATCAACCATAGCGATAGAACTTGGAACTACATTATTGTGCCAAGTTTCAAAGAGCTAGCACAAACTGTGTTCGATTTAGAGTTCCAACTACATGTATCCATATAGGAGTAAACAGAGTGAAACCTATACATGAAAACGGTTACTGCAAAGGAACGGTTTAACCTAGAAGAAATAAATTTGGTGAGCCAAGTGGGATTGGTGTACTGATCATTACCTGCCAGTATCATCAAGATTGGGCGAAAAAATGTTTGCTGAGATTTCAGGAAACTCGTAGTTTTTTGGGAAGCTTGGCAACCCCTTTCAATGAAAGTGATTCTCGTCAGTCTCTGCTTGGGGCTACTTCAAAAGGACACCAATCATAGCGATAGAACTTGGAACTACATTATTGTGCCAAGTTTCAAAGAGCTAGCACAAACCGTGTTTGATTTAGAGTTCCAAATATATGTATCCATATAGGAGAAAACAGAGTGAAACCTAAACATGAAAACGGTTCCTGCAAAGGAACGGTTTAACCTAGAAGAACGAAATTTGGTGAGCCAAGTGGGATTGGTGTACTCATCATTACCTGCCAGTATCATCAAGATTGGGTGAAAAAATGTTTGCTGAGATTTCAGGAAACTCGTAGTTTTTTGGAAGCTTGGCAACCCCTTTCAATGAAAATGATTCTCCTCAGTCTCTGCTTGGGGCTACTTCAATAGGACACCAACCATAGCGATCAACTTGGGCTACATTATTGTGCCAAGTTTCAAAGAGCTAGCACAAACCGTGTATGATTTAGAGTTCGAACTACATGTATCCATATAGGAGAAAACAGAGTGAAACCTAAACATGAAAACGGTTACTGCAAAGGAACGGTTTAACCTAGAAGAACGAAATTTGGTGAGCCAAGTGGGATTGGTGTACTGATCATTACTGGCCTGTAGGATCAAGATTGTGTGAAAAAATGTTTGCTGAGATTTCAGGAAACTCGTAGTTTTTTGGAAGCTTGTCAACCCCTTTCAATGAAAGTTATTCTCGTCATTCTCTGCTTGGGGCTACTTCAATAGGACATCAACCATATCGATAGAACTTGGAACTACATTATTGTGCCAAGTTTCCAAAGAGCTAGCACAAACCGTGTTTGATTTAGAGTTCCAACTACTTGTATCCATATAGGAGAAAACCGAGTGAAACCTAAACATGAAAACGGTTACTGCAAAGGCACGGTTTAACCTAGAAGAACGAAATTTGGTGAGCAAAGTGGGACTGGTGTACTGATCATTACGTGCCAGTATCATCAAGATTGGGTGAAAAAATGTTTGCTGAGATATCAGGAAACTCGTAGTTTTTTGGAAGCTTGGCAACCCCTTTCAATGAAAGTGATTCTCGTCAGTCTCTGCTTGGGGCTACTTCAATAGGACACAAACCATAGCGATAGAACTTGGAACTACATTATTGTGCCAAGTTTCAAAGAGCTAGCACTAACCGTGTTTGATTTAGAGTTCCAACTACATGTATCCATATAGGAGAAAACAGAGTGAAACCTAAACATGAAAACGGTTACTGCAAAGGAACGGTTTAACCTAGAAGAACGAAATTTGGTGAGCCAAGTGGGATTGGTGTACTGATCATTACCTGCCAGTATCATCAAGATTGGGTGAAAAAATGTTTGCTGAGATTTCAGGAAACTCGTAGTTTTTTGGAAGCTTGGCAACACCTTTCAATTAAAGTGATTCTCGTCAGTCTCTGCTTGGTGTACTTCAATGGGACACCAACCATAGCGATAGAACTTGGAACTACATTATTGTGCCAAGTTTCAAAGAGCTAGCACAAACCATGTTTGATTTAGAGTTCCAACTACTTGTATCCATATAGGAGAAAACCGAGTGAACCTAAAATGAAAACGGTTACTGCAAAGGAACGGTTTAACCTAGAAGAACGAAATTTGGTGAGCCAAGTGGGATTGGTGTACTGATCATTACCAGCCAGGATCATCAAGATTGGGTGAAAAAATATTTGCTGAGATTTCAGGAAACTCGTAGATGTTTGGAAGCTTGGCAACCCCTTTCAATGAAAGTGATTCTCGTCAGTCTCTGATTGGGGCTACTTCAATAGGACACAAACCATAGTGATAGAACTTGGAACTACATTATTGTGCCAAGTTTCAAAGAGCTAGCACAAACCGTGTTTGATTTAGAGTTCCAACTACTTCTATCCATATAGGAGAAAACCGAGTGAACCTAAAATGAAAACGGTTACTGCAAAGGAACGGTTTAACCTAGAAGAACGAAATTTGGTGAGCCAAGTGGGATTGGTGTACTGATCATTACCGGCCAGGATCATCAAGATTGGGTGAAAAAATGTTTGCTGAGATTTCAGGAAACTCGTAGTTTTTTGGAAGCTTGGCAACCCCTTTCAATGAAAGTGATTCTCCTCAGTCTCTGCTTGGGGCTACTTCAATAGGACACCAACCATAGCGATAGAACTTGGGACTACATCATTGTGCCAAGTTTCAAAGAGCTAGCACAAACCGTGTATGATTTAGAGTTCGAACTACATGTATCCATATAGGAGAAAACAGAGTGAAACCTAAACATGAAAACGGTTACTGCAAAGGAACGGTTTAACCTAGAAGAACGAAATTTGGTGAGCCAAGTGGGTTTGGTGTACTGATCATTACTGGCCTGTAGGATCAAGATTGGGTGAAAAAATGTTTGCTGAGATTTCAGGAAACACGTAGTTTTTTTGGAAGCTTGGCAACCCCTTTCAATGAAAGTGATTCTCGTCATTCTCTGCTTGGGGCTACTTCAATAGGACATCAACCATAGCGATAGAACTTGGAACTACATTATTGTGCCAAGTTTCAAAGAGCTAGCACAAACCGTGTTTGATTTAGAGTTCCAACTACGTGTATCCATATAGGAGAAAACCGAGTGAAACCTAAACATGAAAACGGTTACTGCAAAGGCACGGTTTAACCTAGAAGAACGAAATTTGGTGAGCAAAGTGGGATTGGTGTACTGATCATTACCTGCCAGTATCATCAAGATTGGGTGAAAAAATGTTTGCTGAGTTTTCAGGAAACTCGTAGTTTTTTGGAAGCTTGGCAACCCCTTTCAATGAAAGTGATTCTCGTCAGTCTCTGCTTGGGGCTACTTCAATAGGACACAAACCATAGCGATAGAACTTGGAACTACATTATTGTGCCAAGTTTCAAAGAGCTAGCACAAACCGTGTTTGATTTAGAGTTCCAACTACATGTATCCATATAGGAGAAAACAGAGTGAAACCTAAACATGAAATGGTAACTGCAAAGGCACGGTTTAACCTAGAAGAACGAAATTTGGTGAGCAAAGTGGGATTGGTGTACTGATCATTACCTGCCAGTATCATCAAGATTGGGTGAAAAAATGTTTGCTGAGTTTTCAGGAAACTCGTAGTTTTTTGGAAGCTTGGCAACCCCTTTCAATGAAAGTGATTCTCGTCAGTCTCTGCTTGGGGCTACTTCAATAGGACACAAACCATAGCGATAGAACTTGGAACTACATTATTGTGCCAAGTTTCAAAGAGCTAGCACAAACCGTGTTTGATTTAGAGTTCCAACTACTTGTATCCATATAGGAGAAAACCGAGTGAAACCTAAACATGAAAACGGTTACTGCAAAGAACGGTTTAACCTAGAAGAACGAAATTTGGTGAGCCAAGCGGGATTGGTGTACTGATCATTACCTGCCAGTATCATCAAGATTGGGGGAAAAAATGTTTGCGGAGATTTCAGGAAACTCGTAGTTTTTTGGAAGCTTGGCAACCCCTTTCAATGAAAGTGATTCTCGTCAGTCTCTGCTTGGGGCTACTTCGATAGGACACCAAACATAGCGATAGAACTTGGAACTTCATTATTGTGCCAAGTTTCAAAGAGCTAGCACAAACCGTGTTTGATTTAGAGTTCCAACTACGTGTATCAATATAGGAGAAAACAGAGTGAAACCTATACATGAAAACATTTAGTGCAAAGGAACGGTTTAACCTAGAAGAACGAAATTTGGTGAGCCAAGTGGGATTGGTGTACTGATCATTACCAGCCAGGATCATCAAGATTGGGTGAAAAAATATTTGCTGAGATTTCAGGAAACTCGTAGATGTTTGGAAGCTTGGCAACCCCTTTCAATGAAAGTGATTCTCGTCAGTCTCTGCTTGGGGCTACGTAATAGGACATCAACCATAGCGATAGAACTTGGAACTACATTATTGTGCCAAGTTTAAAAGAGCTAGCACAAACCGTTTTTGATTTAGTGTTCCAACTACATGTATCCATGTAGGAGAAAACAGAGTGAAACCTAAACATGAAAACGGTTACTGCAAAGGAACGGTTTAACCTAGAAGAACGAAATTTGGTGAGCCAATTGGGATTGGTGTACTGATCATTACCGGCCAGTATGATCAAGATTGGGTGAAAAAATGTTTGCTGAGATTTCCGGAAACTCGTGGTTTTTTGGAAGCTTGGCAACCCCTTTCAATGAAAGTGATTCTCGTCAGTCTCTGCTTGGGGCTACTTCAATGGGACACCAACCTTAGCGATAGAACTTGGAACTATATTATTGTGCCAAGTTTCATAGAGCTAGCACAAACCGTGTTTGATTTAGAGTTCCAACTACTTGTATCCATATAGGAGAAAACCGAGTGAAACCTAAACATGAAAACGGTTACTGCAAAGGAACGGTTTAACCTAGAAGAACGAAATTTGGTGAGCCAAGTAGGATTGGTGTACTGATCATTACCTGCCAGTATCATCAAGATTGGGTGAAAAAATGTTTGCTGAGATTTCAGGAAACTGGTAGTTTTTTGGAAGCTTGGCAACACCTTTCAATGAAAGTGATTCTCGTCAGTCTCTGCTTGGGGCTACTTCGATAGGACACAAACCATAGCGATAGAACTTGGAACTACATTATTGTGCCAAGTTTCAAAGAGCTAGCACAAACCGTGTTTGATTTAGAGTTCGAAATACTTGTATCCATATAGGAGAAAACCGAGTGAAACCTAAACATGAAAACGGTTACTGCAAAGGAACGGTTTAACCTAGAAGAACGAAATTTGGTGAGCCAAGTGGGATTGGTGTACTGATCATTACCTGCCAGTATGATCAAGATTGGGTGAAAAAATGTTTGGTGAGATTTCCGGAAACTCGTAGTTTTTTGGAAGCTTGGCAACCCCTTTCAATGAAAGTGATTCTCGTCAGTCTCTGCTTGGGGCTACTTCAATGGGACACCAACCATAGCGATAGAACTTGGAACTACATTATTGTGCCAAGTTTCAAAGAGCTAGCACAAACCGTGTTTGATTTAGAGTTCCACCTTCTTGTATCCATATAGGAGAAAACCGAGTGAAACCTAAACATGAAAACGGTTACTGCAAAGAACGGTTTAACCTAGAAGAACGAAATTTGGTGAGCCAAGCGGGATTGGTGTACTGATCATTACCTGCCAGTATCATCATGATTGGGGGAAAAAATGTTTGCTGAGATTTCAGGAAACTCGTAGTTTTTTGGAAGCTTGGCAACCCCTTTCAACGAAAGTGATTCTCGTCAGTCTCTGCTTGGGGCTACTTCAATAGGACACCAACCATAGTGATAGAACTTGGAACTACATTATTGTGCCAAGTTTCATAGAGCTAGCACAAACCGTTTTTGATTTAGAGTTCCAACTACGTGTATCCATATAGGAGAAAACAGAGTGAAACCTAAACATGAAAACGGTTACTGCAAAGGAACGGTTTAACCTAGAAGAACGAAATTTGGTGAGCCAAGCGGGATTGGTGTACTGATCATTACCTGCCAGTATCATCATGATTGGGGGAAAAAATGTTTGCTGAGATTTCAGGAAACTCGTAGTTTTTTGGAAGCTTGGCAACCCCTTTCAATGAAAGTGATTCTCGTCAGTCTCTGCTTGGGGCTACTTCAATAGGACACCAACCATAGTGATAGAACTTGGAACTACATTATTGTGCCAAGTTTCATAGAGCTAGCACAAACCGTTTTTGATTTAGAGTTCCAACTACGTGTATCCATATAGGAGAAAACAGAGTGAAACCTAAACATGAAAACGGTTACTGCAAAGGAACGGTTTAACCTAGAAGAACGAAATTTGGTGAGCCAAGTGGGATTGGTTTACTGATCATTACCTGCCAGTATGATCAAGATTGGGTGAAAAAATGTTTGCTGAGATTTCCGGAAACTCGTAGTTTTTCGGAAGCTTGGCAACCCCTTTCAATGAAAGTGATTCTCCTCAGTCTCTGCTTGGGGCTACTTCAATGGGACACTAACCATAGCGATAGAACTTGGACCTACATTATTGTGCCAAGTTTCAAAGAGCTAGCACAAACCGTGTTTGATTTAGAGTTCCAACTACGTGTATCAATATAGGAGAAAACAGAGTGAAACCTATACATGAAAACAGTTACTGCAAAGGAACGGTTTAACCTAGAAGAACGAAATTTGGTGAGCCAAGTGGGATTGGTGTACTGATCATTACCTGCCAGTATGATCAAGATTGGGTGAAAAAATGTTTGGTGAGATTTCCGGAAACTCGTAGTTTTTTGGAAGCTTGGCAACCCCTTTCAATGAAAGTGATTCTCGTCAGTCTCTGCTTGGGGCTACTTCAATGGACACCAACCATAGCGATAGAACTTGGAACTACATTATTGTGCCAAGTTTCAAAGAGCTAGCACAAACCGTGTTTGATTTAGAGTTCCAACTACTTGTATCCATATAGGAGAAAACCGAGTGAACCTAAACATGAAAACGGTTACTGCAAAGAACGGTTTAACCTAGGAAGAACGAAATTTGGTGAGCCAAGCGGGATTGGTGTACTGATCATTACCTGCCAGTATCATCAAGATTGGGGGAAAAAATGTTTGCTGAGATTTCAGGAAATTCGTAGTTTTTTCGAAGCTTGGCAACCCCTTTCAATGAAAGTGATTCTCGTCAGTCTCTGCTGGGGCTACTTTGATAGGACACCAAACATAGCGATAGAACTTGGAACTTCATTATTGTGCCAAGTTTCAAAGAGCTAGCACAAACCGTGTTTGATTTAGAGTTCCAACTACGTGTATCAATATAGGAGAAAACAGAGTGAAACCTATACATGAAAACAGTTACTGCAAAGGAACGGTTTAACCTAGAAGAACGAAATTTGGTGAGCCAAGTGGGATTGGTGTTCTGATCATTACCGGCCAGGATCATCAAGATTGGGTGAAAAAATGTTTGCTGAGATTTCAGGAAACTCGTAGATTTTTGGAAGCTTGGCAACCCCTTTCAATAAAAGTGATTCTCGTCAGTCTCTGCTTGGGGCTACTTCAATAGGACACCAACCATAGCCATAGAACTTGGAACTACATTATTGTGCCAAGTTTCAAAGAGCTAGCACAAACCGTGTTTGATTTAGAGTTCCAAACTACTTGTATCCATATAGAAGAAAACCGAGTGAACCTAAAATGAAAACGGTTACTGCAAAGGAACGGTTTAACCTAGAAGAACGAAATTTGGTGAGCCAAGTGGGATTGGTGTACTGATCATTACCAGCCAGGATCATCAAGATTGGGTGAAAAAATATTTGCTGAGATTTCAGGAAACTCGTAGATGTTTGGAAGCTTGGCAACCCCTTTCAATGAAAGTGATTCTCGTCAGTCTCTGCTTGGGGCTACTTCAATAGGACACAAACCATAGTGATAGAACTTGGAACTACATTATTGTGCCAAGTTTCAACGAGCTAGCACAAACCGTGTTTGATTTAGAGTTCCAACTACTTGTATCCATATAGGAGAAAACCGAGTGAACCTAAAATGAAAACGGTTACTGCAAAGGAACGGTTTAACCTAGAAGAACGAAATTTGGTGAGCCAAGTGGGATTGGTGTACTGATCATTACCTGCCAGTATCATCAAGATTGGGTGAAAAAATATTTGCAGAGATTTCAGGAAACTCGTAGTTTTTTGGAAGCTTGGCAACCCCTTTCAATGAAAGTGATTCTCCTCAGTCTCAGCTTGGGGCTACTTCAATAGGACACCAACCATAGCGATAGAACTTGGGACTACATTATTGTGCCAAGTTTCAAAGAGCTAGCACAAACCGTGTATGATTTAGAGTTCGAACTACATGTATCCATATAGGAGAAAACAGAGTGAAACCTAAACATGAAAACGGTTACTGCAAAGGAACGGTTTAACCTAGAAGAACGAAATTTGGTGAGCCAAGTGGGATTGGTGTACTGATCATTACTGGCCTGTTGGATCAAGATTGGGTGAAAAAATGTTTGCTGAGATTTCAGGAAACTCGTAGTTTTTTGGAAGCTTGGCAACCCCTTTCAATGAAAGTGATTCTCGTCATTCTCTGCTTGGGGCTACTTCAATACGACATCAACCATAGCGATAGAACTTGGAACTACATTATTGTGCCAAGTTTCAAAGAGCTAGCACAAACCGTGTTTGATTTAGAGTTCCAACTACGTGTATCCATATAGGAGAAAACAGAGTGAAACCTAAACATGAAAACGGTTACTGCAAAGGCACGGTTTAACCTAGAAGAACGAAATTTGGTGAGCAAAGTGGGATTGGTGTACTGATCATTACCTGCCAGTATCATCAAGATTGGGCGAAAAAATGTTTGCTGAGTTTTCGGAAAACTCGTAGTTTTTTGGAAGCTTGGCAACCCCTTTCAATGAAAGTGATTCTCGTCAGTCTCTGCTTGGGGCTACTGCAATAGGACACAAACCATAGCGATAGAACTTGGAACTACATTATTGTGCCAAGTTTCAAAGAGCTAGCACAAACCGTGTTTGATTTAGAGTTCCAACTACATGTATCCATATAGGAGAAAACAGAGTGAAACCTAAATATGAAATGGTTACTGCAAAGGAACGGTTTAACCTAGAAGAACGAAATTTGGTGAGCCAAGTGGGATTGGTGTACTGATCATTACCTGCCAGTATGATCAAGATTGGGTGAAAAAATGTTTGGTGAGATTTCCGGAAACTCGTAGTTTTTTGGAAGCTTGGCAACCCCTTTCAATGAAAGAGATTCTCGTCAGTCTCTGCTTGGGGCTACTTCAATGGGACACCAACCATAGCGATTAGAACTTGGAACTACATTATTGTGCCAAGTTTCAAAGAGCTAGCACAAACCGTGTTTGATTTAGAGTTCCAACTACTTGTATCCATATAGGAGAAAACCGAGTGAAACCTAAACATGAAAACGGTTACTGCAAAGAACGGTTTAACCTAGAAGAACGAAATTTGGTGAGCCAAGCGGGATTGGTGTACTGATCATTACCTGCCAGTATCATCAAGATTGGGGGAAAAAATGTTTGCTGAGATTTCAGGAAACTCGTAGTTTTTTGGAAGCTTGGCAACCCCTTTCAATGAAAGTGATTCTCGTCAGTCTCTGCTTGGGGCTACTTCGATAGGACACCAAACATAGCGATAGAACTTGGAACTTCATTATTGTGCCAAGTTTCAAAGAGCTAGCACAAACCGTGTTTGATTTAGAGTTCCAACTACGTGTATCAATATAGGAGAAAACAGAGTGAAACCTATACATGAAAACATTTAGTGCAAAGGAACGGTTTAACCTAGAAGAACGAAATTTGGTGAGCCAAGTGGGATTGGTGTACTGATCATTACCAGCCAGGATCATCAAGATTGGGTGAAAAAATATTTGCTGAGATTTCAGGAAACTCGTAGATGTTTGGAAGCTTGGCAACCCCTTTCAATGAAAGTGATTCTCGTCAGTCTCTGCTTGGGGCTACGTAATAGGACATCAACCATAGCGATAGAACTTGGAACTACATTATTGTGCCAAGTTTCAAAGAGCTAGCACAAACCGTGTTTGATTTAGAGTTCCAACTACATGTATCCATATAGGAGAAAACAGAGTGAAACCTAAACATGAAAACGGTTACTGCAAAGGAACGGTTTAACCTAGAAGATCGAAATTTGGTGAGCCAACTGGGATTGGTGTACTGATCATTACCTGCCTGTATCATCAAGATTGGGTGAAAAAAATGTTTGCTGAGGTTTCAGGAAACTCGTAGTTTTTTGGAAGCTTGGCAACCCCTTTCAATGAATGTGATTCTCGTCAGTCTCTGCTTGGGGCTACTTCAATAGGACACCAACCATAGCGATAGAACTTGGAACTACGTTATTGTGCCAAGTTTAAAAGAGCTAGCACAAAACCGTTTTTGATTTAGAGTTCCAACTACATGTATCCATATAGGAGAAAACCGAGTGAAACCTAAACATGAAAACGGTTACTGCAAAGGAACGGTTTAACCTAGAAGAACGAAATTTGGTGAGCCAAGTGGGATTTGTGTACTGATCATTACCGGCCAGTATGATCAAGATTGGGTGAAAAAATATTTGCTGAGATTTCCGGAAACTCGTAGTTTCTTGGAAGCTTGGCAACCCCTTTCAATGAAAGTGATTCTCGTCAGTCTCTGCTTGGGGCTACTTCAATGAGACACCAACCTTAGCGATAGAACTTGGAACTATATTATTGTGCCAAGTTTCAAAGAGCTAGCCCAAACCGTGTTTGATTTAGAGTTCCAACTACTTGTATCCATATAGGAGAAAACCGAGTGAAACCTAAACATGAAAACGGTTACTGCAAAGGAACGGTTTAACCTAGAAGAACGAAATTTGGTGAGCCAAGTAGGATTGGTGTACTGATCATTACCTGCCAGTATCATCAAGATTGGGGGAAAAAATGTTGCTGAGATTTCAGGAAATTCGTAGTTTTTTCGAAGCTTGGCAACCCCTTTCAATGAAAGTGATTCTCGTCAGTCTCTGCTGGGGCTACTTTGATAGGACACCAAACATAGCGATAGAACTTGGAACTTCATTATTGTGCCAAGTTTCAAAGAGCTAGCACAAACCGTGTTTGATTTAGAGTTCCAACTACGTGTATCAATATAGGAGAAAACAGAGTGAAACCTATACATGAAAACAGTTACTGCAAAGGAACGGTTTAACCTAGAAGAACGAAATTTGGTGAGCCAAGTGGGATTGGTGTTCTGATCATTACCGGCCAGGATCATCAAGATTGGGTGAAAAAATGTTTGCTGAGATTTCAGGAAACTCGTAGATTTTTGGAAGCTTGGCAACCCCTTTCAATAAAAGTGATTCTCGTCAGTCTCTGTTTGGGGCTACTTCAATAGGACACCAACCATAGCCATAGAACTTGGAACTACATTATTGTGCCAAGTTTCAAAGAGCTAGCACAAACCGTGTTTGATTTAGAGTTCCAACTACATGTATCCATATAGGAGAAAACCGAGTGAACCTAAAATGAAAACGGTTACTGCAAAGGAACGGTTTAACCTAGAAGAACGAAATTTGGTGAGCCAAGTGGGATTGGTGTACTGATCATTACCAGCCAGGATCATCAAGATTGGGTGAAAAAATATTTGCTGAGATTTCAGGAAACTCGTAGATGTTTGGAAGCTTGGCAACCCCTTTCAATGAAAGTGATTCTCGTCAGTCTCTGCTTGGGGCTACTTCAATAGGACACAAACCATAGTGATAGAACTTGGAACTACATTATTGTGCCCAGTTTCAACGAGCTAGCACAAACCGTGTTTGATTTTAGAGTTCCAACTACTTGTATCCATATAGGAGAAAACCGAGTGAACCTAAAATGAAAACGGTTACTGCAAAGGAACGGTTTAACCTAGAAGAACGAAATTTGGTGAGCCAAGTGGGATTGGTGTACTGATCATTACCTGCCAGTATCATCAAGATTGGGTGAAAAAATATTTGCAGAGATTTCAGGAAACTCGTAGTTTTTTGGAAGCTTGGCAACCCCTTTCAATGAAAGTGATTCTCCTCAGTCTCAGCTTGGGGCTACTTCAATAGGACACCAACCATAGCGATAGAACTTGGGACTACATTATTGTGCCAAGTTTCAAAGAGCTAGCACAAACCGTGTATGATTTAGAGTTCGAACTACATGTATCCATATAGGAGAAAACAGAGTGAAACCTAAACATGAAAACGGTTACTGCAAAGGAACGGTTTAACCTAGAAGAACGAAATTTGGTGAGCCAAGTGGGATTGGTGTACTGATCATTACTGGCCTGTTGGATCAAGATTGGGTGAAAAAATGTTTGCTGAGATTTCAGGAAACTCGTAGTTTTTTGGAAGCTTGGCAACCCCTTTCAATGAAAGTGATTCTCGTCATTCTCTGCTTGGGGCTACTTCAATACGACATCAACCATAGCGATAGAACTTGGAACTACATTATTGTGCCAAGTTTCAAAGAGCTAG
>NW_027552679.1:0-64103 GCF_045843805.1 Urocitellus parryii | reverse complement strand
AACGAAATTTGGTGAGCCAAGTGGGACTGGTGTACTGATCATTACCTGCAAGTATCATCACGATTGGGTGAAAAAATGTTTGCTGAGATTTCCGGAAACTCGTAGTTTTTTGGAAGCTTGGCAACCCCTTTCAATGAAAGTGATTCTCGTCAGTCTCTGCTTGGGGTTACTTCCAGAGGACACAAACCATAGCCATAGAACTTGGAACTACATTATTGTGCCAAGTTTCAAAGAGATAGCACAAACCGTGTTTGATTTAGAGTTCCAAGTACATGTATCCATATAGGAGAAAACAGAGTGACACCTAAACATGAAAACGGTTACTGCAAAGGAACGGTTTAAGCTAGAAGAACGAAATTTGGTGAGCCAAGTGGGACTGGTGTACTGATCATTACCTGCAAGCATCATCACGATTGGGTGAAAAAATGTTTGCTGAGATTTCCGGAAACTCGTAGTTTTTTGGAAGCTTGGCAACCCCTTTCAATGAAAGTGATTCTCGTCAGTCTCTGCTTGGGGTTACTTCCAGAGGACACAAACCATAGCCATAGAACTTGGAACTACATTATTGTGCCAAGTTTCAAAGAGATAGCACAAACCGTATTTGATTTAGAGTTCCAAGTACATGTATCCATATAGGAGAAAACAGAGTGAAACCTAAACATGAAAACGGTTACTGCAAAGGAACGGTTTAACCTAGAAGAACGAAATTTGGTGAGCCAAGTGGGACTGGTGTACTGATCATTACCTGCAAGTATCATCAAGATTGGGTGAAAAAATGTTTGCTGAGATTTCAGGAAACTCGTAGTTTTTTGGAAGCTTGGCAACCCCTTTCAATGAAAGTGATTCTCGTCAGTCTCTGCTTGGGGCTACTTCCAGAGGAAACAAACCATAGCCATAGAACTTGGAACTACATTATTGTGCCAAGTTTCAAAGAGCTAGCACAAACCGTGTTTGATTTAGAGTTCCAACTACATGTATCCATATAGGAGAAAACAGAGTGAAACCTAAACATGAAAACGGTTACTGCAAAGGAACGGTTTAACCTAGAAGAACGAAATTTGGTGAGCCAAGTGGGACTGGTGTACTGATCATTAAATGGATGTATCATCAAGATTGGGTGAAAAAATGTTTGCTGAGATTTCCGGAAACTCGTAGTTTTTTGGAAGCTTGGCAACCCCTTTCAATGAAAGTGATTCTCGTCAGTCTCTGCTTGGGGCTACCTCCAGAGGACACAAACCATAGCCATAGAACTTGGAACTACATTATTGTGCCACGTTTCAAAGAGATACCACAAACCGTGTTTGATTTACAGTTCCAACTACATGTATCCATATATGAGAAAACAGAGTGAAACCTAAACATGAAAACGGTTACTGCAAAGGAACGGTTTAACCTAGAAGAACGAAATTTGGTGAGCCAAGTGGGACTGGTGTACTGATCATTAAATGGATGTATCATCAAGATTGGGTGAAAAAATGTTTGCTGAGATTTCCGGAAACTCGTATTTTTTTGGAAGCTTGGCAACCCCTTTCAATGAAAGTGATTCTCGTCAGTCTCTGCTTGGGGCTACTTCCAGAGGACACAAACCATAGCCATAGAACTTGGAACTACATTATTGTGCCAAGTTTCAAAGAGCTAGCACAAACCGTGTTTGATTTAGACTTCCAACTACATGTATCCATATAGGAGAAAACAGAGTGAAACCTAAACATGAAAACGGTTACTGCAAAGGAACGGTTTAACCTAGAAGAACGAAATTTGGTGAGCCAAGTGGGACTGGTGTACTGATCATTACCTGCAAGTATCATCACGATTGGGTGAAAAAATGTTTGCTGAGATTTCCGGAAACTCGTAGTTTTTTGGAAGCTTGGCAACCCCTTTCAATGAAAGTGATTCTCGTCAGTCTCTGCTTGGGGCTACTTCCAGAGGACACAAACCATAGCCATAGAACTTGGAACTACATTATTTTGCCAAGTTTCAAAGAGCTAGCACAAACCGTGTTTGATTTAGAGTTCCAACTATATGTATCCATATAGGAGAAAACAGAGTGAAACCTAAACATGAAAACGGTTACTGCAAAGGAATGGTTTAAGCTAGAAGAACGAAATTTGGTGAGCCAAGTGGGACTGGTGTACTGATCATTACCTGCAAGTATCATCACGATTGGGTGAAAAAATGTTTGCTGAGATTTCCGGAAACTCGTAGTTTTTTGGAAGCTTGGCAACCCCTTTCAATGAAAGTGATTCTCGTCAGTCTCTGCTTGGGGTTACTTCCAGAGGACACAAACCATAGCCATAGAACTTGGAACTACATTATTGTGCCAAGTTTCAAAGAGATAGCACAAACCGTGTTTGATTTAGAGTTCCAACTACATGTATCCATATAGGAGAAAACAGAGTGAAACCTAAACATGAAAACGGTTACTGCAAAGGAACGGTTTAACCTAGAAGAACGAAATTTGGTGAGCCAAGTGGGACTGGTGTACTGATCATTACCTGCAAGTATCATCACGATTGGGTGAAAAAATGTTTGCTGAGATTTCCGGAAACTCGTAGTTTTTTGGAAGCTTGGCAACCCCTTTCAATGAAAGTGATTCTCGTCAGTCTCTGCTTGGGGATACTTCCAGAGGACACAAACCATAGCCATAGAACTTGGAATTACATTATTGTGCCAAGTTTCCAAGAGGTAGCACAAACCTTGTTTGATTTAGAGTTCCAACTACATGTATCCATATAGGAGAAAACAGAGTGAAACCTAAACATGAAAACGGTTACTGCAAAGGAACGGTTTAACCTAGAAGAACGAAATTTGGTGAGCCAAGTGGGACTGGTGTACTGATCATTAAATGGATGTATCATCAAGATTGGGTGAAAAAATGTTTGCTGAGATTTCCGGAAACTCGTAGTTTTTTGGAAGCTTGGCAACCCCTTTCAATGAAAGTGATTCTCGTCAGTCTCTGCTTGGGGCTACCTCCAGAGGACACAAACCATAGCCATAGAACTTGGAACTACATTATTGTGCCAAGTTTCAAAGACCTAGCACAAACCGTGTTTGATTTAGAGTTCCAACTACATGTATCCATATAGGAGAAAACAGAGTGAAACCTAAACATGAAAACGGTTACTGCAAAGGAACGGTTTAACCTAGAAGAACGAAATTTGGTGAGCCAAGTGGGACTGGTGTACTGATCATTACCTGCAAGTATCATCACGATTGGGTGAAAAAATGTTTGCTGAGATTTCCGGAAACTCGTAGTTTTTTGGAAGCTTGGCAACCCCTTTCAATGAAAGTGATTCTCGTCAGTCTCTGCTTGGGGCTACTTCCATAGGACACAAACCATTGCCATAGAACTTGGAACTGCATTATTGTGCCAAGTTTCAAAGAGCTAGCACAAACCGTGTTTGATTTAGACTTCCAACTACATGTATCCATATAGGAGAAAACAGAGTGAAACCTAAACATGAAAACGGTTACTACAAAGGAACGGTTTAACCTAGAAGAACGAAATTTGGTGAGCCAAGTGGGACTGGTGTACTGATCATTAAATGGATGTATCATCAAGATTGGGTGAAAAAATGTTTGCTGAGTTTTCAGGAAACTCGTAGTTTTTTGGAAGCTTGGCAACCCCTTTCAATTAAAGTGATTCTCGTCAGTCTCTGCTTGGGGCTACTTCCAGAGGACACAAACCATAGCCATAGAACTTGGAACTACATTATTGTGCCAAGGTTCAAAGAGCTAGCACAAACCGTGTTTGATTTAGAGTTCCAACTACATGTATCCATATAGGAGAAAACAGAGTGAAACCTAAACATGAAAACGGTTACTGCAAAGGAACGGTTTAAGCTAGAAGAACGAAATTTGGTGAGCCAAGTGGGACTGGTGTACTGATCATTACCTGCAAGTATCATCACGATTGGGTGAAAAAATGTTTGCTGAGATTTCCGGAAACTCGTAGTTTTTTGGAAGCTTGGCAACCCCTTTCAATGAAAGTGATTCTCGTCAGTCTCTGCTTGGGGCTACTTCCAGAGGACACAAACCATAGCCATAGAACTTGGAACTACATTATTGTGCCAAGTTTCAAAGAGCTAGCACAAACCGTGTTTGATTTAGAGTTCCAACTATATGTATCCATATAGGAGAAAACAGAGTGAAACCTAAACATGAAAACGGTTACTGCAAAGGAATGGTTTAAGCTAGAAGAACGACATTTGGTGAGCCAAGTGGGACTGGTGTACTGATCATTACCTGCAAGTATCATCACGATTGGGTGAAAAAATGTTTGCTGAGATTTCCGGAAACTCGTAGTTTTTTGGAAGCTTGGCAACCCCTTTCAATGAAAGTGATTCTCGTCAGTCTCTGCTTGGGGCTACTTCCATAGGACACAAACCATTGCCATAGAACTTGGAACTGCATTATTGTGCCAAGCTTCAAAGACCTAGCACAAACCGTGTTTGATTTAGAGTTCCAACTACATGTATCCATATAGGAGAAAACAGAGTGAAACCTAAACATGAAAACGGTTACTGCAAAGGAACAGTTTAACCTCGAAGAACGAAATTTGGTGAGCCAAGTGGGACTGGTGTACTGATCATTAAATGGATGTATCATCAAGATTGGTTGAAAAAATGTTTGCTGAGATTTCCGGAAACTCGTAGTTTTTTGGAAGCTTGGCAACCACTTTCAATGAAAGTGATTCTCGTCAGTCTCTGCTTGGGGCTACTTCCAGAGGACACAAACCATAGCCATAGAACTTGGAACTACATTATTGTGCCAAGTTTCAAAGAGCTAGCACAAACCGTGTTTGATTTAGACTTCCAACTACATGTATCCATATAGGAGAAAACAGAGTGAAACCTAAACATGAAAACGGTTACTGCAAAAGAACGGTTTAACCTAGAAGAACGAAATTTGGTGAGCCAAGTGGGACTGGTGTACTGAACATTACCTGCAAGTATCATCAAGATTGGGTGAAAAAATGTTTCCTGAGTTTTCAGGAAACTCGTAGTTTTTTGGAAGCTTGGCAACCCCTTTCAATGAAAGTGATTCTCGTCAGTCTCTGCTTGGGGCTACTTCCAGAGGACACAAACCATAGCCATAGAACTTGGAACTACATTATTGTGCCAAGTTTCAAAGAGCTAGCACAAACCGTGTTTGATTTAGAGTTCCAACTACATGTATCCATATAGGAGAAAACAGAGTGAAACCTAAACATGAAAACGGTTACTGCAAAGGAACGCTTTAACCTAGAAGAACGAAATTTGGTGAGCCAAGTGGGACTGGTGTACTGATCATTACCTGCAAGTATCATCACGATTGGGTGAAAAAATGTTTGCTGAGATTTCCGGAAACTGGTAGTTTTTTGGAAGCTTGGCAACCCCTTTCAATGAAAGTGATTCTCGTCAGTCTCTGCTTGGGGCTACTTCCAGAGGACACAAAACATAGCCATAGAACTTGGAACTACATTATTGTGCCAAGTTTCAAAGAGCTAGCACAAACCGTGTTTGATTTAGAGTTCCAACTACATGTATCCATATAGGAGAAAACAGAGTGAAACCTAAATATGAAAAAGGTTACTGCAAAGGAACGGTTTAACCTAGAAGAACGAAATTTGGTGAGCCAAGTGGGACTGGTGTACTGATCATTACCTGCAAGTATCATCACGATTGGGTGAAAAAATGTTTGCTGAGATTTCCGGAAACTCGTAGTTTTTTGGAAGCTTGGCAACCCCTTTCAATGAAAGTGATTCTCGTCAGTCTCTGCTTGGGGCTACTTCCAGAGGACACAAACCATAGCCATAGAACTTGGAACTACATTATTGTGCCAAGTTTCAAAGAGCTAGCACAAACCGTGTTTGATTTAGAGTTCCAACTACATGTATCCATATAGGAGAAAACAGAGTGAAACCTAAACATCAAAAAGGTTACTGCAAAGGAACGGTTTAACCTAGAAGAACGAAATTTGGTGAGCCAAGTGGGACTGGTGTACTGATCATTACCTGCAAGTATCATCACGATTGGGTGAAAAAATGTTTGCTGAGATTTCCGGAAACTCGTAGTTTTTTGGAAGCTTGGCAACCCCTTTCAATGAAAGTGATTCTCGTCAGTCTCTGCTTGGGGCTACTTCCAGAGGACACAAACCATAGCCCTAGAACTTGGAACTATATTATTGTGCCAAGTTTCAAAGAGCTAGCACAAACCGTGTTTGATTTAGAGTTCCAACTACATGTATCCATATAGGAGAAAACAGAGTGAAACCTAAACATGAAAACGGTTACTACAAAGGAACGGTTTAACCTAGAAGAACGAAATTTGGTGAGCCAAGTGGGACTGGTGTACTGATCATTAAATGGATGTATCATCAAGATTGGGTGAAAAAATGTTTGCTGAGATTTCCGGAAACTCGTAGTTTTTTGGAAGCTTGGCAACCCCTTTCAATGAAAGTGATTCTCGTCAGTCTCTGCTTGGGGCTACCTCCAGAGGACACAAACCATAGCCATAGAACTTGGAACTACATTATTGTGCCACGTTTCAAAGAGATACCACAAACCATGTTTGATTTACAGTTCCAACTACATGTATCCATATAGGAGAAAACAGAGTGAAACCTAAACATGAAAACGGTTACTGCAAAGGAACGGTTTATCCTAAAGAACGAAATTTGGTGAGCCAAGTGGGACTGGTGTACTGATCATTACCTGCAAGTATCATCACGATTGGGTGAAAAAATGTTTGCTGAGATTTCCGGAAACTCGTAGTTTTTTGGAAGCTTGGCAACCCCTTTCAATGAAAGTGATTCTCGTCAGTCTCTGCTTGGGGCTACTTCCATAGGACACAAACCATTGCCATAGAACTTGGAACTGCATTATTGTGCCAAGCTTCAAAGACCTAGCACAAACCGTGTTTGATTTAGAGTTCCAACTACATGTATCCATATAGGAGAAAACAGAGTGAAACCTAAACATGAAAACGGTTACTGCAAAGGAACGGTTTAACCTCGAAGAACGAAATATGGTGAGCCAAGTGGGACTGGTGTACTGATCATTACCTGCAAGTATCATCAAGATTGGGTGAAAAAATGTTTGCTGAGATTTCCGGAAACTCGTAGTTTTTTGGAAGCTTGGCAACCACTTTCAATGAAAGTGATTCTCGTCAGTCTCTGCTTGGGGCTACTTCCAGAGGACACAAACCATAGCCATAGAACTTGGAACTACATTATTGTGCCAAGTTTCAAAGAGCTAGCACAAACCGTGTTTGATTTAGACTTCCAACTACATGTATCCATATAGGAGAAAACAGAGTGAAACCTAAACATGAAAACGGTTACTGCAAAAGAACGGTTTAACCTAGAAGAACGAAATTTGGTGAGCCAAGTGGGACTGGTGTACTGAACATTACCTGCAAGTATCATCAAGATTGGGTGAAAAAATGTTTGCTGAGTTTTCAGGAAACTCGTAGTTTTTTGGAAGCTTGGCAACCCCTTTCAATGAAAGTGATTCTCGTCAGTCTCTGCTTGGGGCTACTTCCAGAGGACACAAACCATAGACATAGAACTTGGTACTACATTATTGTGCCAAGTTTCAAAGAGCTAGCACAAACCGTGTTTGATTTAGAGTTCCAACTACATGTATCCATATAGGAGAAAACAGAGTGAAACCTAAACATGGAAACGGTTACTGCAAAGGAACGCTTTAACCTAGAAGAACGAAATTTGGTGAGCCAAGTGGGACTGGTGTACTGATCATTACCTGCAAGTATCATCACGATTGGGTGAAAAAATGTTTGCTGAGATTTCCGGAAACTGGTAGTTTTTTGGAAGCTTGGCAACCCCTTTCAATGAAAGTGATTCTCGTCAGTCTCTGCTTGGGGCTACTTCCAGAGGACACAAACCATAGCCATAGAACTTGGAACTACATTATTGTGCCACGTTTCAAAGAGATAGCACAAACCGTGTTTGATTTAGAGTTCCAACTATATGTATCCATATAGGAGAAAACAGAGTGAAACCTAAACATGAAAACGGTTACTGCAAAGGAATGGTTTAAGCTAGAAGAACGAAATTTGGTGAGCCAAGTGGGACTGGTGTACTGATCATTACCTGCAAGTATCATCACGATTGGGTGAAAAAATGTTTGCTGAGATTTCCGGAAACGCGTAGTTTTTTGGAAGCTTGGCAACCCCTTTCAATGAAAGTGATTCTCGTCAGTCTCTCCTTGGGGTTACTTCCAGAGGACACAAACCATAGCCATAGAACTTGGAACTACATTATTGTGCCAAGTTTCAAAGAGATAGCACAAACCGTGTTTGATTTAGAGTTCCAACTACATGTATCCATATAGGAGAAAACAGAGTGAAACCTAAACATGAAAACGGTTACTGCAAAGGAACGGTTTAACCTAGAAGAACGAAATTTGGTGAGCCAAGTGGGACTGGTGTACTGATCATTACCTGCAAGTATCATCACGATTGGGTGAAAAAATGTTTGCTGAGATTTCCGGAAACTCGTAGTTTTTTGGAAGCTTGGCAACCCCTTTCAATGAAAGTGATTCTCGTCAGTCTCTGCTTGGGGATACTTCCAGAGGACACAAACCATAGCCATAGAACTTGGAATTACATTATTGTGCCAAGTTTCAAAGAGATAGCACAAACCTTGTTTGTTTTAGAGTTCCAACTACATGTATCCATATAGGAGAAAACAGAGTGAAACCTAAACATGAAAACGGTTACTGCAAAGGAACGGTTTAACCTAGAAGAACGAAATTTGGTGAGCCAAGTGGGACTGGTGTACTGATCATTAAATGGATGTATCATCAAGATTGGGTGAAAAAATGTTTGCTGAGATTTCCGGAAACTCGTAGTTTTTTGGAAGCTTGGCAACCCCTTTCAATGAAAGTGATTTTCGTCAGTCTCTGCTTGGGGCTACCTCCAGAGGACACAAACCATAGCCATAGAACTTGGAACTACATTATTGTGCCACGTTTCAAAGAGATACCACAAACCATGTTTGATTTACAGTTCCAACTACATGTATCCATATAGGAGAAAACAGAGTGAAACCTAAACATGAAAACGGGTACTGCAAAGGAACGGTTTAACCTAAAGAACGAAATTTGGTGAGCCAAGTGGGACTGGTGTACTGATCATTACCTGCAAGTATCATCACGATTGGGTGAAAAAATGTTTGCTGAGATTTCCGGAAACTGGTAGTTTTTTGGAAGCTTGGCAACCCCTTTCAATGAAAGTGATTCTCGTCAGTCTCTGCTTGGTGCTACTTCCATAGGACACAAACCATTGCCATAGAACTTGGAACTGCATTATTGTGCCAAGCTTCAAAGACCTAGCACAAACCGTGTTTGATTTAGAGTTCCAACTACATGTATCCATATAGGAGAAAACAGAGTGAAACCTAAACATGAAAACGGTTACTGCAAAGGAACGGTTTAACCTAGAAGAACGAAATTTGGTGAGCCAAGTGGGACTGGTGTACTGATCATTAAATGGATGTATCATCAAGATTGGGTGAAAAAATGTTTGCTGAGATTTCCGGAAACTCGTAGTTTTTTGGAAGCTTGGCAACCCCTTTCAATGAAAGTGATTCTCGTCAGTCTCTGCTTGGGGCTACCTCCAGAGGACACAAACCATAGCCATAGAACTTGGAACTACATTATTGTGCCACGTTTCAAAGAGATACCACAAACCGTGTTTGATTTACAGTTCCAACTACATGTATCCATATAGGAGAAAACAGAGTGAAACCTAAACATGAAAACGGTTACTGCAAAGGAACGGTTTAAGCTAGAAGAACGAAATTTGGTGAGCCAAGTGGGACTGGTGTACTGATCATTACCTGCAAGTATCATCACGATTGGGTGAAAAAATGTTTGCTGAGATTTCCGGAAACTCGTAGTTTTTTGGAAGCTTGGCAACCCCTTTCAATGAAAGTGATTCTCGTCAGTCTCTGCTTGGGGTTACTTCCAGAGGACACAAACCATAGCCATAGAACTTGGAACTACATTATTGTGCCAAGTTTCAAAGAGATAGCACAAACCGTGTTTGATTTAGAGTTCCAAGTACATGTATCCATATAGGAGAAAACAGAGTGACACCTAAACATGAAAACGGTTACTGCAAAGGAACGGTTTAAGCTAGAAGAACGAAATTTGGTGAGCCAAGTGGGACTGGTGTACTGATCATTACCTGCAAGCATCATCACGATTGGGTGAAAAAATGTTTGCTGAGATTTCCGGAAACTCGTAGTTTTTTGGAAGCTTGGCAACCCCTTTCAATGAAAGTGATTCTCGTCAGTCTCTGCTTGGGGTTACTTCCAGAGGACACAAACCATAGCCATAGAACTTGGAACTACATTATTGTGCCAAGTTTCAAAGAGATAGCACAAACCGTGTTTGATTTAGAGTTCCAAGTACATGTATCCATATAGGAGAAAACAGAGTGAAACCTAAACATGAAAACGGTTACTGCAAAGGAACGGTTTAACCTAGAAGAACGAAATTTGGTGAGCCAAGTGGGACTGGTGTACTGATCATTACCTGCAAGTATCATCAAGATTGGGTGAAAAAATGTTTGCTGAGATTTCAGGAAACTCGTAGTTTTTTGGAAGCTTGGCAACCCCTTTCAATGAAAGTGATTCTCGTCAGTCTCTGCTTGGGGCTACTTCCAGAGGAAACAAACCATAGCCATAGAACTTGGAACTACATTATTGTGCCAAGTTTCAAAGAGCTAGCACAAACCGTGTTTGATTTAGAGTTCCAACTACATGTATCCATATAGGAGAAAACAGAGTGAAACCTAAACATGAAAACGGTTACTGCAAAGGAACGGTTTAACCTAGAAGAACGAAATTTGGTGAGCCAAGTGGGACTGGTGTACTGATCATTAAATGGATGTATCATCAAGATTGGGTGAAAAAATGTTTGCTGAGATTTCCGGAAACTCGTAGTTTTTTGGAAGCTTGGCAACCCCTTTCAATGAAAGTGATTCTCGTCAGTCTCTGCTTGGGGCTACCTCCAGAGGACACAAACCATAGCCATAGAACTTGGAACTACATTATTGTGCCACGTTTCAAAGAGATACCACAAACCGTGTTTGATTTACAGTTCCAACTACATGTATCCATATATGAGAAAACAGAGTGAAACCTAAACATGAAAACGGTTACTGCAAAGGAACGGTTTAAGCTAGAAGAACGAAATTTGGTGAGCCAAGTGGGACTGGTGTACTGATCATTAAATGGATGTATCATCAAGATTGGGTGAAAAAATGTTTGCTGAGATTTCCGGAAACTCGTAGTTTTTTGGAAGCTTGGCAACCCCTTTCAATGAAAGTGATTCTCGTCAGTCTCTGCTTGGGGCTACTTCCAGAGGACACAAACCATAGCCATAGAACTTGGAACTACATTATTGTGCCAAGTTTCAAAGAGCTAGCACAAACCGTGTTTGATTTAGACTTCCAACTACATGTATCCATATAGGAGAAAACAGAGTGAAACCTAAACATGAAAACGGTTACTGCAAAGGAACGGTTTAACCTAGAAGAACGAAATTTGGTGAGCCAAGTGGGACTGGTGTACTGATCATTACCTGCAAGTATCATCACGATTGGGTGAAAAAATGTTTGCTGAGATTTCCGGAAACTCGTAGTTTTTTGGAAGCTTGGCAACCCCTTTCAATGAAAGTGATTCTCGTCAGTCTCTGCTTGGGGCTACTTCCAGAGGACACAAACCTAGCCATAGAACTTGGAACTACATTAATTTTGCAAGTTTCAAAGAGCTAGCACAAACCGTGTTTGATTTAGAGTTCCAACATATATGTATCCATATAGGAGAAAACAGAGTGAAACCTAAACATGAAAACGGTTAACTGCAAAGGAATGGTTTAAGCTAGAAGAACGAAATTTGGTGAGCCAAGTGGACTGGTGTACTGATCATTACCTGCAAGTATCATCACGATTGGGTGAAAAAATGTTTGCTGAGATTTCCGGAAACTCGTAGTTTTTGGAAGCTTGGCAACCCCTTTCAATGAAAGTGATTCTCGTCAGTCTCTGCTTGGGGTTACTTCCAGAGGACACAAACCATAGCCATAGAACTTGGAACTACATTATTGTGCCAAGTTTCAAAGAGATAGCACAAACCGTGTTTGATTTAGGAGTTCCAACTACATGTATCCATATAGGAGAAAACAGAGTGAAACCTAAACATGAAAACGGTTACTGCAAAGGAACGGTTTAACCTAGAAGAACGAAATTTGGTGAGCCAAGTGGGACTGGTGTACTGATCATTACCTGCAAGTATCATCACGATTGGGTGAAAAAATGTTTGCTGAGATTTCCGGAAACTCGTAGTTTTTTGGAAGCTTGGCAACCCCTTTCAATGAAAGTGATTCTCGTCAGTCTCTGCTTGGGGATACTTCCAGAGGACACAAACCATAGCCATAGAACTTGGAATTACATTATTGTGCCAAGTTTCCAAAGGGTAGCACAAACCTTGTTTGATTTAGAGTTCCAACTACATGTATCCATATAGGAGAAAACAGAGTGAAACCTAAACATGAAAACGGTTACTGCAAAGGAACGGTTTACCTAGAAGAACGAAATTTGGTGAGCCAAGTGGGACTGGTGTACTGATCATTAAATGGATGTATCATCAAGATTGGGTGAAAAAATGTTTGCTGAGATTTCCGGAAACTCGTAGTTTTTTGGAAGCTTGGCAACCCCTTTCAATGAAAGTGATTCTCGTCAGTCTCTGCTTGGGGCTACCTCCAGAGGACACAAACCATAGCCCATAGAACTTGGAACTACATTATTGTGCCAAGTTTCAAAGACCTAGCACAAACCGTGTTTGATTTAGAGTTCCAACTACATGTATCCATATAGGAGAAAACAGAGTGAACCTAAACATGAAAACGGTTACTGCAAAGGAACGGTTTAACCTAGAAGAACGAAATTTGGTGAGCCAAGTGGGACTGGTGTACTGATCATTACCTGCAAGTATCATCACGATTGGGTGAAAAATGTTTGCTGAGATTTCCGGAAACTCGTAGTTTTTTGGAAGCTTGGCAACCCCTTTCAATGAAAGTGATTCTCGTCAGTCTCTGCTTGGGGCTACTTCCATAGGACACAAACCATTGCCATAGAACTTGGAACTGCATTATTGTGCCAAGTTTCAAAGAGCTAGCACAAACCGTGTTTGATTTAGACTTCCAACTACATGTATCCATATAGGAGAAAACAGAGTGAAACCTAAACATGAAAACGGTTACTACAAAGGAACGGTTTAACCTAGAAGAACGACATTTGGTGAGCCAAGTGGGACTGTGTACTGATCATTAAATGGATGTATCATCAAGATTTGGGTGAAAAAATGTTTGCTGAGTTTTTCAGGAAACTCGTAGTTTTTTGGAAGCTTGGCAACCCCTTTCAATTAAAGTGATTCTCGTCAGTCTCTGCTTGGGGCTACTTCCAGAGGACACAAACCATAGCCATAGAACTTGGAACTACATTATTGTGCCAAGGTTCAAAGAGCTAGCACAAACCGTGTTTGATTTAGAGTTCCAACTACATGTATCCATATAGGAGAAAACAGAGTGAAACCTAAACATGAAAACGGTTACTGCAAAGGAACGGTTTAAGCTAGAAGAACGAAATTTGGTGAGCCAAGTGGGACTGGTGTACTGATCATTACCTGCAAGTATCATCACGATTGGGTGAAAAATGTTTGCTGAGATTTCCGGAAACTCGTAGTTTTTTGGAAGCTTGGCAACCCCTTTCAATGAAAGTGATTCTCGTCAGTCTCTGCTTGGGGCTACTTCCAGAGGACACAAACCATAGCCATAGAACTTGGAACTACATTATTGTGCCAAGTTTCAAAGAACTAGCACAAACCGTGTTTGATTTAGAGTTCCAACTATATGTATCCATATAGGAGAAAACAGAGTGAAACCTAAACATGAAAACGGTTACTGCAAAGGAATGGTTTAAGCTAGAAGAACGAAATTGGTGAGCCAAGTGGGACTGGTGTACTGATCATTACCTGCAAGTATCATCACGATTGGGTGAAAAAATGTTTGCTGAGATTTCCGGAAACATCGTAGTTTTTTGGAAGCTTGGCAACCCCTTTCAATGAAAGTGATTCTCGTCAGTCTCTTCTTGGGGCTACTTCCATAGACCACAAACCATTGCCATAGAACTTGGAACTGCATTATTGTGCCAAGCTTCAAAGACCTAGCACAAACCGTGTTTGATTTAGAGTTCCAACTACATGTATCCATATAGGAGAAAACAGAGTGAAACCTAAACATGAAAACGGTTACTGCAAAGGAACAGTTTAACCTCGAAGAACGAAATTTGGTGAGCCAAGTGGGACTGGTGTACTGATCATTAAATGGATGTATCATCAAGATTGGGTGAAAAAATGTTTGCTGAGATTCCGGAAACTCGTAGTTTTTGGAAGCTTGGCAACCACTTTCAATGAAAGTGATTCTCGTCAGTCTCTGCTTGGGGCTACTTCAGAGGACACAACATAGCCATAGAACTTGGAACTACATTATTGTGCCAAGTTTCAAAGAGCTAGCACAAACCGTGTTTGATTTAGACTTCCAACTACATGTATCCATATAGGAGAAAACAGAGTGAAACCTAAACATGAAAACGGTTACTGCAAAAGAACGGTTTAACCTAGAAGAACGAAATTTGGTGAGCCAAGTGGGACTGGTGTACTGAACATTACCTGCAAGTATCATCAGATTGGGTGAAAAAATGTTTCCTGAGTTTTCAGGAAACTCGTAGTTTTTGGAAGCTTGGCAACCCCTTTCAATGAAAGTGATTCCTCGTCAGTCTCTGCTTGGGGCTACTTCCAGAGGACACAAACCATAGCCATAGAACTTGGAATACATTATTGTGCCAAGTTTCAAAGAGCTAGCACAAACCGTGTTTGATTTAGAGTTCCAACTACATGTTATCCATATAGGAGAAAACAGAGTGAAACCTAAACATGAAAACGGTTACTGCAAAGGAACGCTTTAACCTAGAAGAACGAAATTTGGTGAGCCAAGTGGGACTGGTGTACTGATCATTACCTGCAAGTATCATCACGATTGGGTGAAAAAATGTTTGCTGAGATTTCCGGAAACTGGTAGTTTTTTGGAAGCTTGGCAACCCCTTTCAATGAAAGTGATTCTCGTCAGTCTCTGCTTGGGGCTACTTCCAGAGGACACAAAACATAGCCATAGAACTTGGAACTACATTATTGTGCCAAGTTTCAAAGAGATAGCACAAACCGTGTTTGATTTAGAGTTCCAACTACATGTATCCATATAGGAGAAAACAGAGTGAAACCTAAAACATGAAAAAGGTTACTGCAAAGGAACGGTTTAACCTAGAAGAACGAAATTTGGTGAGCCAAGTGGGACTGGTGTACTGATCATACCTGCAAGTATCATCACGATTGGGTGAAAAAATGTTTGCTGAGATTTCCGGAAACTCGTAGTTTTTTGGAAGCTTGGCAACCCTTTCAATGAAAGTGATTCTCGTCAGTCTCTGCTTGGGGCTACTTCCAGAGGACACAAACCATAGCCATAGAACTTGGAACTACATTATTGTGCCAAGTTTCAAAGAGCTAGCACAAACCGTGTTTGATTTAGAGTTCCAACTACATGTATCCATATAGGAGAAAACAGAGTGAAACCTAAACATCAAAAAGGTTACTGCAAAGGAACGGTTTAACCTAGAAGAACGAAATTGGTGAGCCAAGTGGGACTGGTGTACTGATCATTACCTGCAAGTATCATCACGATTGGGTGAAAAAATGTTTGCTGAGATTTCCGGAACTCGTAGTTTTTTGGAAGCTTGGCAACCCCTTTCAATGAAAGTGATTCTCGTCAGTCTCTGCTTGGGGCTACTTCCAGAGGACACAAACCATAGCCCTAGAACTTGGAACTATATATTGTGCCAAGTTTCAAAGAGCTAGCACAAACCGTGTTTGATTTAGAGTTCCAACTACATGTATCCATATAGGGAGAAAACAGAGTGAAACCTAAACATGAAAACGGTTACTACAAAGGACGGTTTAACCTAGAAGAACGAAATTTGTGAGCCAAGTGGGACTGGTGTACTGATCATTAAATGGATGTATCATCAAGATTGGGTGAAAAAATGTTTGCTGAGATTTCCGGAAACTCGTAGTTTTTGGAAGCTTGGCAACCCCTTTCAATGAAAGTGATTCTCGTCAGTCTCTGCTTGAGGCTACCTCCAGAGGACACAAACCATAGCCATAGAACTTGGAACTACATTATTGTGCCACGTTTCAAAGAGATACCAACAAACCATGTTTGATTTACAGTTCCAACTACATGTATCCATATAGGAGAAAACAGAGTGAAACCTAAACATGAAAACGGTTACTGCAAAGAACGGTTTATCCTAAAGAACGAAATTGGTGAGCCAAGTGGGACTGGTGTACTGATCATTACCTGCAAGTATCATCACGATTGGGTGAAAAAATGTTTGCTGAGATTTCCGGAAACTCGTAGTTTTTTGGAAGCTTGGCAACCCCTTTCAATGAAAGTGATTCTCGTCAGTCTCTGCTTGGGGCTACTTCCATAGGACACAAACCATTGCCATAGAACTTGGAACTGCATTATTGTGCCAAGCTTCAAAGACCTAGCACAAACCGTGTTTGATTTAGAGTTCCAACTACATGTATCCATATAGGAGAAAACAGAGTGAAACCTAAACATGAAAACGGTTACTGCAAAGAACGGTTTTAACCTCGAAGAACGAAATTTGGTGAGCCAAGTGGGACTGGTGTACTGATCATTACCTGCAAGTATCATCAAGATGGGTGAAAAAAATGTTTGCTGAGATTTCCGGAAACTCGTAGTTTTTTGGAAGCTTGGCAACCACTTTCAATGAAAGTGATTCTCGTCAGTCTCTGCTTGGGGCTACTTCCAGAGGACACAAACCATAGCCATAGAACTTGGAACTACATTATTGTGCCAAGTTTCAAAGAGCTAGCACAAACCGTGTTTGATTTAGACTTCCAACTACATGTATCCATATAGGAGAAAACAGAGTGAAACCTAAACATGAAAACGGTTACTGCAAAAGAACGGTTTAACCTAGAAGAACGAAATTTGGTGAGCCAAGTGGGACTGGTGTACTGAACATTACCTGCAAGTATCATCAAGATTGGGTGAAAAAATGTTTGCTGAGTTTTCAGGAAACTCGTGTTTTTTGGAAGCTGGCAACCCTTTCAATGAAAGTGATTCTCGTCAGTCTCTGCTTGGGGCTACTTCCAGAGGACACAAACCATAGACATAGAACTTGGTACTATATTATTGTGCCAAGTTTCAAAGAGCTAGCACAAACCGTGTTTGATTAGAGTTCCAACTACATGTATCCATATAGGAGAAATAGAGTGAAACTAAACATGGAAACGGTTACTGCAAAGGAACGCTTTAACCTAGAAGAACGAAATTTGGTGAGCCAAGTGGGACTGGTGTACTGATCATTACCTGCAAGTATCATCACGATTGGGTGAAAAAATGTTTGCTGAGATTTCCGGAAACTGGTAGTTTTTTGGAAGCTTGCATTTCAATGAAAGTGATTCTCGTCAGTCTCTGCTTGGGGCTACTTCCAGAGGACACAAAACATAGCCATAGAACTTGGAACTACATTATTGTGCCAAGTTTCAAAGAGCTAGCACAAACCGTGTTTGATTTAGAGTTCCAACTACATGTATCCATATAGGAGAAAACAGAGTGAAACTAAACATGAAAAAGGTTACTGCAAAGGAACGGTTTAACCTAGAAGAACGAAATTTGGTGAGCCAAGTGGGACTGGTGTACTGATCATTACCTGCAAGTATCATCACGATTGGGTGAAAAAAATGTTTGCTGAGATTTCCGGAAACTCGTAGTTTTTTGGAAGCTTGGCAACCCCTTTCAATGAAAGTGATTCTCGTCAGTCTCTGCTTGGGGCTACTTCCAGAGGACACAAACCATAGCCATAGAACTTGGAACTACATTATTGTGCCAAGTTTCAAAGAGCTAGCACAAACCGTGTTTGATTTAGAGTTCCAACTACATGTATCCATATAGGAGAAAACAGAGTGAAACCTAAACATGAAAAAGGTTACTGCAAAGGAACGGTTTAACCTAGAAGAACGAAATTTGGTGAGCCAAGTGGGACTGGTGTACTGATCATTACCTGCAAGTATCATCACGATTGGGTGAAAAAATGTTTGCTGAGATTTCCGGAAACTCGTAGTTTTTGGAAGCTTGGCAACCCCTTTCAATGAAAGTGATTCTTGTCAGTCTCTGCTTGGGGCTACTTCCAGAGGACACAAACCATAGCCCTAGAACTTGGAACTATATTATTGTGCCAACTTTCAAAGAGCTAGCACAAACCGTGTTTGATTTAGAGTTCCAACTACATGTATCCATATAGGAGAAAACAGAGTGAAACCTAAACATGAAAACGGTTACTACAAAGGAACGGTTTAACCTAGAAGAACGAAATTTGGTGAGCCAAGTGGGACTGGTGTACTGATCATTAAATGGATGTATCATCAAGATTGGGTGAAAAAATGTTTGCTGAGTTTTCAGGAAACTCGTAGTTTTTTGGAAGCTTGGCAACCCCTTTCAATTAAAGTGATTCTCGTCAGTCTCTGCTTGGGGCTACTTCCAGAGGACACAAACCATAGCCATAGAACTTGGAACTACATTATTGTGCCAAGGTTCAAAGAGCTAGCACAAACCGTGTTTGATTTAGAGTTCCAACTACATGTATCCATATAGGAGAAAACAGAGTGAAACCTAAACATGAAAACGGTTACTGCAAAAGAACGGTTTAAGCTAGAAGAACGAAATTTGGTGAGCCAAGTGGGACTGGTGTACTGATCATTACCTGCAAGTATCATCACGATTGGGTGAAAAATGTTTGCTGAGATTTCCGGAAACTCGTAGTTTTTTGGAAGCTTGGCAACCCCCTTTCAATGAAAGTGATTCTCGTCAGTCTCTGCTTGGGCTACTTCCAGAGGACACAAACCATAGCCATAGAACTTGGAACTACATTATTGTGCCAAGTTTCAAAGAGCTAGCACAAACCGTGTTTGATTTAGAGTTCCAACTATATGTATCCATATAGGAGAAAACAGAGTGAAACCTAAACATGAAAACGGTTACTGCAAAGGAATGGTTTAAGCTAGAAGAACGAAATTTGGTGAGCCAAGTGGGACTGGTGTACTGATCATTACCTGCAAGTATCATCACGATTGGGTGAAAAAATGTTGCTGAGATTTCCGGAAACTCGTAGTTTTTTGGAAGCTTGGCAACCCCTTTCAATGAAAGTGATTCTCGTCAGTCTCTGCTTGGGGCTACTTCCATAGGACACAAACCATTGCCATAGAACTTGGAACTGCATTATTGTGCCAAGCTTCAAAGACCTAGCACAAACCGTGTTTGATTTAGAGTTCCAACTACATGTATCCATATATGAGAAAACAGAGTGAAACCTAAACATGAAAACGGTTACTGCAAAGGAACGGTTTAACCTCGAAGAACGAAATTTGGTGAGCCAAGTGGGACTGGTGTACTGATCATTAAATGGATGTATCATCAAGATTGGGTGAAAAAATGTTTGCTGAGATTTCCGGAAACTCGTAGTTTTTTGGAAGCTTGGCAACCACTTTCAATGAAAGTGATTCTCGTCAGTCTCTGCTTGGGGCTACTTCCAGAGGACACAAACCATAGCCATAGAACTTGGAACTACATTATTGTGCCAAGTTTCAAAGAGCTAGGCACAAACCGTGTTTGATTTAGACTTCCAACTACATGTATCCATATAGGAGAAAACAGAGTGAAACCTAAACATGAAAACGGTTACTGCAAAAGAACGGTTTAACCTAGAAGAACGAAATTTGGTGAGCCAAGTGGGACTGGTGTACTGAACATTACCTGCAAGTATCATCAAGATTGGGTGAAAAAATGTTTGCTGAGTTTTCAGGAAACTCGTAGTTTTTTGGAAGCTTGGCAACCCTTTCAATGAAAGTGATTCTCGTCAGTCTCTGCTTGGGGCTACTTCCAGAGGACACAAACCATAGCCATAGAACTTGGAACTACATTATTGTTGCCAAGTTTCAAAGAGCTAGCACAAACCGTGTTGATTTAGAGTTCCAACTACATGTATCCATATAGGAGAAAACAGAGTGAAACCTAAACATGAAAACGGTTACTGCAAAGGAACGCTTTCACCTAGAAGAACGAAATTTGGTGAGCCAAGTGGGACTGGTGTACTGATCATTACCTGCAAGTATCATCACGATTGGGTGAAAAAATGTTTGCTGAGATTTCCGGAAACTGGTAGTTTTTGGAAGCTTGGCAACCCCTTTCAATGAAAGTGTTTCTCGTCAGTCTCTTTTTGGGGCTACTTCCAGAGGACACAAAACATAGCCATAGAACTTGGAACTACATTATTGTGCCAAGTTTCAAAGAGCTAGCACAAACCGTGTTTGATTTAGAGTTCCAACTACATGTATCCATATAGGAGAAAACAGAGTGAAAACTAAACATGAAAAAGGTTACTGCAAAGGAACGGTTTAACCTAGAAGAACGAAATTTGGTGAGCCAAGTGGGACTGGTGTACTGATCATTACCTGCAAGTATCATCACGATTGGGTGAAAAAATGTTTGCTTAGATTTCCGGAAACTCGTAGTTTTTGGAAGCTTGGCAACCCCTTTCAATGAAAGTGATTCTCGTCAGTCTCTGCTTGGGGCTACTTCCAGAGGACACAAACCATAGCCCTAGAACTTGGAACTATATTATTGTGCCAAGTTTCAAAGAGCTAGCACAAACCGTGGTTGATTTAGAGTTCCAACTACATGTATCCATATAGGAGAAAACAGAGTGAAACCTAAACATGAAAACGGTTACTACAAAGGAACGGTTTAACCTAGAAGAACGAAATTTGGTGAGCCAAGTGGGACTGGTGTACTGATCATTAAATGGATGTATCATCAAGATTGGGTGAAAAATGTTTGCTGAGTTTTCAGGAAACTCGTAGTTTTTTGGAAGCTTGGCAACCCCTTTCAATTAAAGTGATTCTCGTCAGTCTCTGCTTGGGGCTACTTCCAGAGGACACAAACCATAGCCATAGAACTTGGAACTACATTATTGTGCCAAGGTTCAAAGAGCTAGCACAAACCGTGTTTGATTTAGAGTTCCAACTACCATGTATCCATATAGGAGAAAACAGAGTGAAACCTAAACATGAAAACGGTTACTGCAAAGGAACGTTTAAGCTAGAAGAACGAAATTTGGTGAGCCAAGTGGGACTGGTGTACTGATCATTACCTGCAAGTATCATCACGATTGGGTGAAAAAATGTTTGCTGAGATTTCCGGAAACTCGTAGTTTTTTGAAGCTTGGCAACCCCTTTCAATGAAAGTGATTCTCGTCAGTCTCTGCTTGGGGCTACTTCCAGAGGACACAAACCATAGCCATAGAACTTGGAACTACATTATTGTGCCAAGTTTCAAAGAGCTAGCACAAACCGTGTTTGATTTAGAGTTCCAACTATATGTATCCATATAGGAGAAAACAGAGTGAAACCTAAACATGAAAACGGTTACTGCAAAGGAATGGTTTAAGCTAGAAGAACGAAATTTGGTGAGCCAAGTGGGACTGGTGTACTGATCATTACCTGCAAGTATCATCACGATTGGGTGAAAAAATGTTTGCTGAGATTTCCGGAAACTCGTAGTTTTTTGGAAGCTTGGCAACCCCTTTCAATGAAAGTGATTCTCGTCAGTCTCTGCTTGGGGTTACTTCCAGAGGACACAAACCATAGCCATAGAACTTGGAACTACATTATTGTACCAAGTTTCAAAGAGATAGCACAAACCGTGTTTGATTTAGAGTTCCAACTACATGTATCCATATAGGAGAAAACAGAGTGAAACCTAAACATGAAAACGGTTACTGCAAAGGAACGGTTTAACCTAGAAGAACGAAATTTGGTGAGCCAAGTGGGACTGGTGTACTGATCATTACCTGCAAGTATCATCACGATTGGGTGAAAAAATGTTTGCTGAGATTTCCGGAAACTCGTAGTTTTTTGGAAGCTTGGCAACCCCTTTCAATGAAAGTGATTCTCGTCAGTCTCTGCTTGGGGCTACCTCCAGAGACACAAACCATAGCCATAGAATTGGAACTACATTATTGTGCCACGTTTCAAAGAGATACCACAAACCGTGTTTGATTTACAGTTCCAACTACATGTATCCATATAGGAGAAAACAGAGTGAAACCTAAACATGAAAAAGGTTACTGCAAAGGAACGGTTTAACATAGAAGAACGAAATTTGGTGAGCCAAGTGGGACTGGGTGTACTGATCATTACCTGCAAGTATCATCACGATTGGGTGAAAAAATGTTTGCTGAGATTTCCGGAAACTGGTAGTTTTTTGGAAGCTTGGCAACCCCTTTCAATGAAAGTGATTCTCGTCAGTCTCTGCTTGGGGCTACTTCCATAGGACACAAACCATTGCCATAGAACTTGGAACTGCATTATTGTGCCAAGCTTCAAAGACCTAGCACAAACCGTGTTTGATTTAGAGTTCCAACTACATGTATCCATATAGGAGAAAACAGAGTGAAACCTAAACATGAAAACGGTTACTGCAAAGGAAGGGTTTAACCTAGAAGAACGAAATTTGGTGAGCCAAGTGGGACTGGTGTACGGATCATTAAATGGATGTATCATCAAGATTGGGTGAAAAAATGTTTGCTGAGATTTCCAGAAACTCGTAGTTTTTTGGAAGCTTGGCAACCCCTTTCAATGAAAGTGATTCTCGTCAGTCTCTGCTTGGGGCTACTTCCAGAGGACACAAACCATAGCCATGGAACTTGGAACTACATTATTGTTCCAAGTTTCAAAGAGCTAGCACAAACCGTGTTTGATTTAGACTTCCAACTACATGTATCCATATAGGAGAAAAAGAGTGAAACCTAAACATGAAAACGGTTACTGCAAAGGAACGGTTTAACCTAGAAGAACGAAATTTGGTGAGCCAAGTGGGACTGGTTACTGAACATTACCTGCAAGTATCATCAAGATTGGTGTGAAAAAATGTTTGCTGAGATTTCCGGAAACTGGTAGTTTTTTGGAAGCTTGGCAACCCCTTTCAATGAAAGTGATTCTCGTCAGTCTCTGCTTGGGGCTACTTCCAGAGGACACAAACCATAGCCATAGAACTTGGAACTACATTATTGTGCCAAGTTTCAAAGAGCTAGCACAAACCGTGTTTGATTTAGAGTTCCAACTACATGTATCCATATAGGAGAAAACAGAGTGAAACCTAAACATGAAAACGGTTACTGCAAAGGAACGGTTTAAGCTAGAAGAACGAAATTTGGTGAGCCAAGTGGGACTGGTGTACTGATCATTACCTGCAAGTATCATCACGATTGGGTGAAAAAATGTTTGCTGAGATTTCCGGAAACTGGTAGTTTTTTGGAAGCTTGGCAACCCCTTTCAATGAAAGTGATTCTCGTCAGTCTCTGCTTGGGGCTACTTCCAGAGGACACAAACCATAGCCATAGAACTTGGAACTACATTATTGTGCCAAGTTTCAAAGAGCTAGCACAAACCGTGTTTGATTTAGAGTTCCAACTACATGTATCCATATAGGAGACAACAGAGTGAAAACTAAACATGAAAAAGGTTACTGCAAAGGAACGGTTTAACCTAGAAGAACGAAATTTGGTGAGCCAAGTGGGACTGCTGTACTGATCATTACCTGCAAGTATCATCACGATTGGGTGAAAAAATGTTTGCTGAGATTTCCGGAAACGCGTAGTTTTTTGGAAGCTTGGCAACCCCTTTCAATGAAAGTGATTCTCGTCAGTCTCTGCTTGGGGCTACTTCCAGAGGACACAAACCATAGCCATAGAACTTGGAACTACATTATTGTGCCAAGTTTCAAAGAGATAGCACAAACCGTGTTTGATTTAGAGTTCCAACTATATGTATCCATATAGGAGAAAACAGAGTGAAACCTAAACATGAAAACGGTTACTGCAAAGGAATGGTTTAAGCTAGAAGAACGAAATTTGGTGAGCCAAGTTGGACTGGGGTACTGATCATTACCTGCAAGTATCATCACGATTGGGTGAAAAAATGTTTGCTGAGATTTCCGGAAACTCGTAGTTTTTTGGAAGCTTGGCAACCCCTTTCAATGAAAGTGATTCTCGTCAGTCTCTGCTTGGGGTTACTTCCAGAGGACACAAACCATAGCCATAGAACTTGGAACTACATTATTGTGCCACGTTTCAAAGAGATAGCACAAACCGTGTTTGATTTAGAGTTCCAACTACATGTATCCATATAGGAGAAAACAGAGTGAAACCTAAACATGAAAACGGTTACTGCAAAGGAACGGTTTAACCTAGAAGAACGAAATTTGGTGAGCCAAGTGGGACTGGTGTACTGATCATTACCTGCAAGTATCATCACGATTGGGTGAAAAAATGTTTGCTGAGATTTCCGGAAACTCGTAGTTTTTGGAAGCTTGGCAACCCCTTTCAATAAAAGTGATTCTCGTCAGTCTCTGCTTGGGGCTACTTCCAGAGGACACAAACCATAGCCATAGAACTTGGAACTACATTATTGTGCCACGTTTCAAAGAGATACCACAAACCGTGTTTGATTTACAGTTCCAACTACATGTATCCATATAGGAGAAAACAGAGTGAAACCTAAACATGAAAACGGTTACTGCAAAGGAACAGTTTAAGCTAGAAGAACGAAATTTGGTGAGCCAAGTGGGACTGGTGTACTGATCATTACCTGCAAGTATCATCACGATTGGGTGAAAAAATGTTTGCTGAGATTTCCGGAAACTCGTAGTTTTTTGGAAGCTTGGCAACCCCTTTCAATGAAAGTGATTCTCGTCAGTCTCTGCTTGGGGCTACTTCCAGAGGACACAAACCATAGCCCTAGAACTTGGAACTATATTATTGTGCCAAGTTTCAAAGAGCTAGCACAATCCGTGTTTGATTTAGAGTTCCAACTACATGTATCCATATAGGAGAAAACAGAGTGAAACCTAAACATGAAAACGGTTACTGCAAAGGAACGGTTTAACCTAGAAGAACGAAATTTGGTGAGCCAAGTGGGACTGGTGTACTGATCATTAAATGGATGTATCATCAAGATTGGGTGAAAAAATGTTTGCTGAGTTTTCAGGAAACTCGTAGTTTTTTGGAAGCTTGGCAACCCCTTTCAATGAAAGTGATTCTCGTCAGTCTCTGCTTGGGGCTACTTCCAGAGGACACAAACCATAGCCATAGAACTTGGAACTACATTATTGTGCCAAGTTTCAAAGAGCTAGCACAAACCGTGTTTGATTTAGAGTTCCAACTACATATATCCATATAGGAGAAAACAGAGTGAAACCTAAACATGAAAACGGTTACTGCAAAGGAACGGTTTAAGCTAGAAGAACGAAATTTGGTGAGCCAAGTGGGACTGGTGTACTGATCATTACCTGCAAGTATCATCACGATTGGGTGAAAAAATGTTTGCTGAGATTTCCGGAAACTGGTAGTTTTTTGGAAGCTTGGCAACCCCTTTCAATGAAAGTGATTCTCGTCAGTCTCTGCTTGGGGCTACTTCCAGATGACACAAACCATAGCCATAGAACTTGGAACTACATTATTGTGCCAAGTTTCAAAGAGCTAGCACAAACCGTGTTTGATTTAGAGTTCCAAATATATGTATCCATATAGGAGAAAACAGAGTGAAACCTAAATATGAAAACGGTTACTGCAAAGGAATGATTTAAGCTAGAAGAACGAAATTTGGTGAGCCAAGTGGGACTGGTGTACTGATCATTACCTGCAAGTATCATCACGATTGGGTGAAAAATGTTTGCTGAGATTTCCGGAAACTCGTAGTTTTTTGGAAGCTTGGAAACCCCTTTCAATGAAAGTGATTCTCGTCAGTCTCTGCTTGGGGTTACTTCCAGAGGACACAAACCATAGCCATAGAACTTGGAACTACATTATTGTGCCAAGTTTCAAAGAGATAGCACAAACCGTGTTTGATTTAGAGTTCCAACTACATGTATCCATATAGGAGAAAACAGAGTGAAACCTAAACATGAAAACGGTTACTGCAAAGGAACGGTTTAACCTAGAAGAACGAAATTTGGTGAGCCAAGTGGGACTGGTGTACTGATCATTACCTGCAAGTATCATCACGATTGGGTGAAAAAATGTTTGCTGAGATTTCCGGAAACTCGTAGTTTTTTGGAAGCTTGGCAACCCCTTTCAATGAAAGTGATTCTCGTCAGTCTCTGCTTGGGGCTACTTCCAGAGGACACAAACCATAGCCATAGAACTTGGAATTACATTATTGTGCCAAGTTTCAAAGAGATAGCACAAACCTTGTTTGATTTAGAGTTCCAACTACATGTATCCATAGAGGAGAAAACAGAGTGAAACCTAAACATGAAAAAGGTTACTGCAAAGGAACGGTTTAACCTAGAAGAACGAAATTTGGTGAGCCAAGTGGGACTGGTGTACTGATCATTAAATGGATGTATCATCAAGATTGGGTAAAAAAATGTTTGCTGAGATTTCCGGAAACTCGTAGTTTTTTGGAAGCTTGGCAACCCCTTTCAATGAAAGTGATTCTCGTCAGTCTCTGCTTGGGGCTACCTCCAGAAGACACAAACCATAGCCATAGAACGTGGAACTACATTATTGTGCCACGTTTCAAAGAGATACCACAAACCGTGTTTGATTTACAGTTCCAACTACATGTATCCCTATAGGAGAATACAGAGTGAAACCTAAACATGAAAACGGTTACTGCAAAGGAACGGTTTAACCTAGAAGAACGAAATTTGGTGAGCCAAGTGGGACTGGTGTACTGATCATTACCTGCAAGTATCATCACGATTGGGTGAAAAAAATATTTGCTGAGATTTCCGGAAACTCGTAGTTTTTTGGAAGCTTGGCAACCCTTTCAATGAAAGTGATTCTCGTCAGTCTCTGCTTGGGGCTACTTCCATAGGACACAAACCATTGCCATAGAACTTGGAACTGCATTATTGTGCCAAGCTTCAAAGACCTAGCACAAACCGTGTTTGATTTAGAGTTCCAAATACATGTATCCATATAGGAGAAAACAGAGTGAAACCTAAGCATGAAAACGGTTACTGCAAAGGAACGGTTTAACCTAGAAGAACGAAATTTGGTGAGCCAAGTGGGACTGGTGTACTGATCATTAAATGGATGTATCATCACGATTGGATGAAAAAATGTTTGCTGAGATTTCCGGAAACTCGTAGTTTTTTGGAAGCTTGGCAACCCCTTTCAATGAAAGTGATTCTCGTCAGTCTCTGCTTGGGGCTACTTCCAGAAGACACAAACCATAGCCATAGAACTTGGAACTACATTATTGTGCCAAGTTTCAAAGAGCTAGCACAAACCGTGTTTGATTTAGAGTTCCAACTACATGTATCCATATAGGAGAAAACAGAGTGAAACCTAAACATGAAAACGGTTACTGCAAAGGAACGGTTTAAGCTAGAAGAACGAAATTTGGTGAGCCAAGTGGGACTGGTGTACTGATCATTACCTGCAAGTATCATCACGATTGGGTGAAAAAATGTTTGCTGAGATTTCCGGAAATTCGTAGTTTTTTGGAAGCTTGGCAACCCCTTTCAATGAAAGTGATTCTCGTCAGTCTCTGCTTGGGGTTACTTCCAGAGGACACAAACCATAGCCATAGAACTTGGAACTACATTATTGTGCCAAGTTTCAAAGAGATACCACAAACCGTGTTTGATTTAGAGTTCCAACTACATGTATCCATATAGGAGAAAACAGAGTGAAACCTAAACATGAAAACGGTTACTGCAAAGGAATGGTTTAAGCTAGAAGAACGAAATTTGGTGAGCCAAGTGGGACTGGTGTACTGATCATTACCTGCAAGTATCATCACGATTGGGTGAAAAAATGTTTGCTGAGATTTCCGGAAACTCGTAGTTTTTTGGAAGCTTGGCAACCCCTTTCAATGAAAGTGATTCTCGTCAGTCTCTGCTTGGGGCTACTTCCAGAGGACACAAACCATAGCCATAGAACTTGGAACTACATTATTGTGCCAAGTTTCAAAGAGCTAGAACAAACCGTGTTTGATTTAGAGTTCCAACTATATGTATCCATATAAGAGAAAACAGAGTGAAACCTAAACATGAAAACGGTTACTGCAAAGGAATGGTTTAAGCTAGAAGAACGAAATTTGGTGAGCCAAGTGGGACTGGTGTACTGATCATTACCTGCAAGTATCATCACGATTGGGTGAAAAAATGTTTGCTGAGATTTCCGGAAACTCGTAGTTTTTTGGAAGCTTGGAAACCCCTTTCAATGAAAGTGATTCTCGTCAGTCTCTGCTTGGGGTTACTTCCAGAGGACAGAAACCATAGCCATAGAACTTGGAACTACATTATTGTGCCAAGTTTCAAAGAGATAGCACAAACCGTGTTTGATTTAGAGTTCCAACTACATGTATCCATATAGGAGAAAACAGAGTGAAACCTAAACATGAAAACGGTTACTGCAAAGGAACGGTTTAACCTAGAAGAACGAAATTTGGTGAGCCAAGTGGGACTGCTGTACTGATCATTAAATGGATGTATCATCAAGATTGGGTAAAAAAATGTTTGCTGAGATTTCCGGAAACTCGTAGTTTTTTGGAAGCTTGGCAACCCCTTTCAATGAAAGTGATTCTCGTCAGTCTCTGCTTGGGGCTACCTCCAGAGGACACAAACCATAGCCATAGAACTTGGAACTACATTATTGTGCCACGTTTCAAAGAGATACCACAAACCGTGTTTGATTTACAGTTCCAACTACATGTATCCCTATAGGAGAAAACAGAGTGAAACCTAAACATGAAAACGGTTACTGCAAAGGAATGGTTTAAGCTAGAAGAACGAAATTTGGTGAGCCAAGTGGGACTGGTGTACTGATCATTACCTGCAAGTATCATCACGATTGGGTGAAAAAATGTTTGCTGAGATTTCCGGAAACTCGTAGTTTTTTGGAAGCTTGGCAACCCCTTTCAATTAAAGTGATTCTCGTCAGTCTCTGCTTGGGGTTACTTCCAGAGGACACAAACCATAGCCATAGAACTTGGAACTACATTATTGTGCCACGTTTCAAAGAGATAGCACAAACCGTGTTTGATTTAGAGTTCCAAGTACATGTATCCATATAGGAGAAAACAGAGTGAAACCTAAACATGAAAACGGTTACTGCAAAGGAACGGTTTAACCTAGAAGAACGAAATTTGGTGAGCCAAGTGGGACTGGTGTACTGATCATTACCTGCAAGTATCATCACGATTGGGTGAAAAAATATTTGCTGAGATTTCCGGAAACTCGTAGTTTTTTGGAAGCTTGGCAACCCCTTTCAATGAAAGTGATTCTCGTCAGTCTCTGCTTGGGGATACTTCCAGAGGACAAAAACCATAGCCATAGAACTTGGAATTACATTATTGTGCCAAGTTTCAAAGAGATAGCACAAACCTTGTTTGATTTAGAGTTCCAACTACATGTATCCATATAGGAGAAAACAGAGTGAAACCTAAACATGAAAACGGTTACTGCAAAGGAACGGTTTAACCTAGAAGAACGAAATTTGGTGAGCCAAGTGGGACTGGTGTACTGATCATTAAATGGATGTATCATCAAGATTGGGTGAAAAAATGTTTGCTGAGATTTCCGGAAACTCGTAGTTTTTTGGAAGCTTGGCAACCCCTTTCAATGAAAGTGATTCTCGTCAGTCTCTGCTTGGGGCTACCTCCAGAGGACACAAACCATAGCCATAGAACATGGAACTACATTATTGTGCCACGTTTCAAAGAGATACCACAAACCGTGTTTGATTTACAGTTCCAACTACATGTATCCATATATGAGAAAACAGAGTGAAACCTAAACATGAAAACGGTTACTGCAAAGGAACGGTTTAAGCTAGAAGAACGAAATTTGGTGAGCCAAGTGGGACTGGTGTACTGATCATTACCTGCAAGTATCATCACGATTGGGTGAAAAAATGTTTGCTGAGATTTCCGGAAACTGGTAGTTTTTTGGAAGCTTGGCAACCCCTTTCAATGAAAGTGATTCTCGTCAGTCTCTGCTTGGGGCTACTTCGATAGGACACAAACCATTGCCATAGAACTTGGAACTGCATTATTGTGCCAAGCTTCAAAGACCTAGCACAAACCGTGTTTGATTTAGAGTTCCAACTACATGTATCCATATAGGAGAAAACAGAGTGAAACCTAAACATGAAAACGGTTACTGCAAAGGAACGGTTTAACCTAGAAGAACGAAATTTGGTGAGCCAAGTGGGACTGGTGTACTGATCATTAAATGGATGTATCATCAAGATTGGGTGAAAAAATGTTTGCTGAGATTTCCGGAAACTCGTAGTTTTTTGGAAGCTTGGCAACCCCTTTCAATGAAAGTGATTCTCGTCAGTCTCTGCTTGGGGCTACCTCCAGAGGACACAAACCATAGCCATAGAACTTGGAACTACATTATTGTGCCACGTTTCAAAGAGATACCACAAACCGTGTTTGATTTACAGTTCCAACTACATGTATCCATATAGGAGAAAACAGAGTGAAACCTAAACATGAAAACGGTTACTGCAAAGGAACGGTTTAACCTAGAAGAACGAAATTTGGTGAGCCAAGTGGGACTGGTGTACTGATCATTACCTGCAAGTATCATCACGATTGGGTGAAAAAATGTTTGCTGAGATTTCCGGAAACTCGTAGTTTTTTGGAAGCTTGGCAACCCTTTCAATGAAAGTGATTCTCGTCAGTCTCTGCTTGGGGCTACTTCCAGAAGACACAAACCATAGCCATAGAACTTGGAACTACATTATTGTGCCAAGTTTCAAAGAGCTAGCACAAACCGTGTTTGATTTAGAGTTCCAACTACATGTATCCATATAGGAGAAAACAGAGTGAAACCTAAACATGAAAACGGTTACTGCAAAGGAACGGTTTAAGCTAGAAGAACGAAATTTGGTGAGCCAAGTGGGACTGGTGTACTGATCATTACCTGCAAGTATCATCACGATTGGGTGAAAAAATGTTTGCTGAGATTTCCGGAAATTCGTAGTTTTTTGGAAGCTTGGCAACCCCTTTCAATGAAAGTGATTCTCGTCAGTCTCTGCTTGGGGTTACTTCCAGAGGACACAAACCATAGCCATAGAACTTGGAACTACATTATTGTGCCAAGTTTCAAAGAGATACCACAAACCGTGTTTGATTTAGAGTTCCAACTACATGTATCCATATAGGAGAAAACAGAGTGAAACCTAAACATGAAAACGGTTACTGCAAAGGAATGGTTTAAGCTAGAAGAACGAAATTTGGTGAGCCAAGTGGGACTGGTGTACTGATCATTACCTGCAAGTATCATCACGATTGGGTGAAAAAATGTTTGCTGAGATTTCCGGAAACTCGTAGTTTTTTGGAAGCTTGGCAACCCCTTTCAATGAAAGTGATTCTCGTCAGTCTCTGCTTGGGGTTACTTCCAGAGGACACAAACCATAGCCATAGAACTTGGAACTATATTATTGTGCCAAGTTTCAAAGAGCTAGCACAAACCGTGTTTGATTTAGAGTTCCAACTACATGTATCCATATAGGAGAAAACAGAGTGAAACCTAAACATGAAAACGGTTTCTGCAAAGGAACGGTTTAAGCTAGAAGAACGAAATTTGGTGAGCCAAGTGGGACTGGTGTACTGATCATTACCTGCAAGTATCATCACGATTGGGTGAAAAAATGTTTGCTGAGATTTCCGGAAACTCGTAGTTTTTTGGAAGCTTGGCAACCCCTTTCAATGAAAGTGATTCTCGTCAGTCTCTGCTTGGGGATACTTCCAGAGGACACAAACCATAGCCATAGAACTTGGAATTGCATTATTGTGCCAAGTTTCAAAGAGATAGCACAAACCGTGTTTGATTTAGAGTTCCAACTACATGTATCCATATAGGAGAAAACAGAGTGAAACCTAAACATGAAAACGGTTTCTGCAAAGGAACGGTTTAAGCTAGAAGAACGAAATTTGGTGAGCCAAGTGGGACTGGTGTACTGATCATTACCTGCAAGTATCATCACGATTGGGTGAAAAAATGTTTGCTGAGATTTCCGGAAACTCGTAGTTTTTTGGAAGCTTGGCAACCCCTTTCAATGAAAGTGATTCTCGTCAGTCTCTGCTTGGGGCTACTTCCAGAAGACACAAACCATAGCCATAGAACTTGGAACTACATTATTGTGCCAAGTTTCAAAGAGCTAGCACAAACCGTGTTTGATTTAGAGTTCCAACTACATGTATCCATATAGGAGAAAACAGAGTGAAACCTAAACATGAAAACGGTTACTGCAAAGGAACGGTTTAAGCTAGAAGAACGAAATTTGGTGAGCCAAGTGGGACTGGTGTACTGATCATTACCTGCAAGTATCATCACGATTGGGTGAAAAAATGTTTGCTGAGATTTCCGGAAATTCGTAGTTTTTTGGAAGCTTGGCAACCCCTTTCAATGAAAGTGATTCTCGTCAGTCTCTGCTTGGGGTTACTTCCAGAGGACACAAACCATAGCCATAGAACTTGGAACTACATTATTGTGCCAAGTTTCAAAGAGCTAGCACAAACCGTGTTTGATTTAGAGTTCCAACTACATGTATCCATATAGGAGAAAACAGAGTGAAACCTAAACATGAAAACGGTTACTGCAAAGGAACGGTTTAACCTAGAAGAACGAAATTTGGTGAGCCAAGTGGGACTGGTGTACTGATCATTACCTGCAAGTATCATCACGATTGGGTGAAAAAATGTTTGCTGAGATTTCCGGAAATTCGTAGTTTTTTGGAAGCTTGGCAACCCCTTTCAATGAAAGTGATTCTCGTCAGTCTCTGCTTGAGGTTACTTCCAGAGGACACAAACCATAGCCATAGAACTTGGAACTACATTATTGTGCCAAGTTTCAAAGAGCTAGCACAAACCGTGTTTGATTTAGAGTTCCAACTACATGTATCCATATAGGAGAAAACAGAGTGAAACCTAAACATGAAAACGGTTACTGCAAAGGAACGGTTTAACCTAGAAGAACGAAATTTGGTGAGCCAAGTGGGACTGGTGTACTGATCATTACCTGCAAGTATCATCACGATTGGGTGAAAAAATGTTTGCTGAGATTTCCGGAAACTCGTAGTTTTTTGGAAGCTTGGCAACCCCTTTCAATGAAAGTGATTCTCGTCAGTCTCTGCTTGGGGATACTTCCAGAGGACACAAACCATAGCCATAGAACTTGGAATTGCATTATTGTGCCAAGTTTCAAAGAGATAGCACAAACCGTGTTTGATTTAGAGTTCCAACTACATGTATCCATATAGGAGAAAACAGAGTGAAACCTAAACATGAAAACGGTTTCTGCAAAGGAACGGTTTAAGCTAGAAGAACGAAATTTGGTGAGCCAAGTGGGACTGGTGTACTGATCATTACCTGCAAGTATCATCACGATTGGGTGAAAAAATGTTTGCTGAGATTTCCGGAAACTCGTAGTTTTTTGGAAGCTTGGCAACCCCTTTCAATGAAAGTGATTCTCGTCAGTCTCTGCTTGGGGCTACTTCCAGAAGACACAAACCATAGCCATAGAACTTGGAACTACATTATTGTGCCAAGTTTCAAAGAGCTAGCACAAACCGTGTTTGATTTAGAGTTCCAACTACATGTATCCATATAGGAGAAAACAGAGTGAAACCTAAACATGAAAACGGTTACTGCAAAGGAACGGTTTAAGCTAGAAGAACGAAATTTGGTGAGCCAAGTGGGACTGGTGTACTGATCATTACCTGCAAGTATCATCACGATTGGGTGAAAAAATGTTTGCTGAGATTTCCGGAAATTCGTAGTTTTTTGGAAGCTTGGCAACCCCTTTCAATGAAAGTGATTCTCGTCAGTCTCTGCTTGGGGTTACTTCCAGAGGACACAAACCATAGCCATAGAACTTGGAACTACATTATTGTGCCAAGTTTCAAAGAGATAGCACAAACCGTGTTTGATTTAGAGTTCCAACTACATGTATCCATATAGGAGAAAACAGAGGGAAACCTAAACATGAAAACGGTTACTGCAAAGGAATGGTTTAAGCTAGAAGAACGAAATTTGGTGAGCCAAGTGGGACTGGTGTACTGATCATTACCTGCAAGTATCATCACGATTGGGTGAAAAAATGTTTGCTGAGATTTCCGGAAACTCGTAGTTTTTTGGAAGCTTGGCAACCCCTTTCAATGAAAGTGATTCTCGTCAGTCTCTGCTTGGGGTTACTTCCAGAGGACACAAACCATAGCCATAGAACTTGGAACTACATTATTGTGCCAAGTTTCAAAGAGCTAGCACAAACCGTGTTTGATTTAGAGTTCCAACTACATGTATCCATATAGGAGAAAACAGAGTGAAACCTAAACATGAAAACGGTTACTGCAAAGGAACGGTTTAAGCTAGAAGAACGAAATTTGGTGAGCCAAGTGGGACTGGTGTACTGATCATTACCTGCAAGTATCATCACGATTGGGTGAAAAAAATGTTTGCTGAGATTTCCGGAAACTGGTAGTTTTTTGGAAGCTTGGCAACCCCTTTCAATGAAAGTGATTCTCGTCAGTCTCTGCTTGGGGCTACTTCCAGAGGACACAAACCATAGCCATAGAACTTGGAACTACATTATTGTGCCAAGTTTCAAAGAGCTAGCACAAACCGTGTTTGATTTAGAGTTCCAACTACATGTATCCATATAGGAGACAACAGAGTGAAAACTAAACATGAAAAAGGTTACTGCAAAGGAACGGTTTAACCTAGAAGAACGAAATTTGGTGAGCCAAGTGGGACTGGTGTACTGATCATTAAATGGATGTATCATCAAGATTGGGTGAAAAAATGTTTGCTGAGATTTCCGGAAACGCGTAGTTTTTTGGAAGCTTGGCAACCCCTTTCAATGAAAGTGATTCTCGTCAGTCTCTGCTTGGGGCTACTTCCAGAGGACACAAACCATAGCCATAGAACTTGGAACTACATTATTGTGCCAAGTTTCAAAGAGATAGCACAAACCGTGTTTGATTTAGAGTTCCAACTATATGTATCCATATAGGAGAAAACAGAGTGAAACCTAAACATGAAAACGGTTACTGCAAAGGAATGGTTTAAGCTAGAAGAACGAAATTTGGTGAGCCAAGTTGGACTGGGGTACTGATCATTACCTGCAAGTATCATCACGATTGGGTGAAAAAATGTTTGCTGAGATTTCCGGAAACTCGTAGTTTTTTGGAAGCTTGGCAACCCCTTTCAATGAAAGTGATTCTCGTCAGTCTCTGCTTGGGGTTACTTCCAGAGGACACAAACCATAGCCATAGAACTTGGAACTACATTATTGTGCCACGTTTCAAAGAGATAGCACAAACCGTGTTTGATTTAGAGTTCCAACTACATGTATCCATATAGGAGAAAACAGAGTGAAACCTAAACATGAAAACGGTTACTGCAAAGGAACGGTTTAACCTAGAAGAACGAAATTTGGTGAGCCAAGTGGGACTGGTGTACTGATCATTACCTGCAAGTATCATCACGATTGGGTGAAAAAATGTTTGCTGAGATTTCCGGAAACTCGTAGTTTTTTGGAAGCTTGGCAACCCCTTTCAATAAAAGTGATTCTCGTCAGTCTCTGCTTGGGGCTACTTCCAGAGGACACAAACCATAGCCATAGAACTTGGAACTACATTATTGTGCCACGTTTCAAAGAGATACCACAAACCGTGTTTGATTTACAGTTCCAACTACATGTATCCATATAGGAGAAAACAGAGTGAAACCTAAATATGAAAACGGTTACTGCAAAGGAATGATTTAAGCTAGAAGAACGAAATTTGGTGAGCCAAGTGGGACTGGTGTACTGATCATTACCTGCAAGTATCATCACGATTGGGTGAAAAAATGTTTGCTGAGATTTCCGGAAACTCGTAGTTTTTTGGAAGCTTGGAAACCCCTTTCAATGAAAGTGATTCTCGTCAGTCTCTGCTTGGGGTTACTTCCAGAGGACACAAACCATAGCCATAGAACTTGGAACTACATTATTGTGCCAAGTTTCAAAGAGATAGCACAAACCGTGTTTGATTTAGAGTTCCAACTACATGTATCCATATAGGAGAAAACAGAGTGAAACCTAAACATGAAAACGGTTACTGCAAAGGAACGGTTTAACCTAGAAGAACGAAATTTGGTGAGCCAAGTGGGACTGGTGTACTGATCATTACCTGCAAGTATCATCACGATTGGGTGAAAAAATGTTTGCTGAGATTTCCGGAAACTCGTAGTTTTTTGGAAGCTTGGCAACCCCTTTCAATGAAAGTGATTCTCGTCAGTCTCTGCTTGGGGCTACTTCCAGAGGACACAAACCATAGCCATAGAACTTGGAATTACATTATTGTGCCAAGTTTCAAAGAGATAGCACAAACCTTGTTTGATTTAGAGTTCCAACTACATGTATCCATAGAGGAGAAAACAGAGTGAAACCTAAACATGAAAAAGGTTACTGCAAAGGAACGGTTTAACCTAGAAGAACGAAATTTGGTGAGCCAAGTGGGACTGGTGTACTGATCATTAAATGGATGTATCATCAAGATTGGGTAAAAAAATGTTTGCTGAGATTTCCGGAAACTCGTAGTTTTTTGGAAGCTTGGCAACCCCTTTCAATGAAAGTGATTCTCGTCAGTCTCTGCTTGGGGCTACCTCCAGAAGACACAAACCATAGCCATAGAACGTGGAACTACATTATTGTGCCACGTTTCAAAGAGATACCACAAACCGTGTTTGATTTACAGTTCCAACTACATGTATCCCTATAGGAGAATACAGAGTGAAACCTAAACATGAAAACGGTTACTGCAAAGGAACGGTTTAACCTAGAAGAACGAAATTTGGTGAGCCAAGTGGGACTGGTGTACTGATCATTACCTGCAAGTATCATCACGATTGGGTGAAAAAATATTTGCTGAGATTTCCGGAAACTCGTAGTTTTTTGGAAGCTTGGCAACCCCTTTCAATGAAAGTGATTCTCGTCAGTCTCTGCTTGGGGCTACTTCCATAGGACACAAACCATTGCCATAGAACTTGGAACTGCATTATTGTGCCAAGCTTCAAAGACCTAGCACAAACCGTGTTTGATTTAGAGTTCCAAATACATGTATCCATATAGGAGAAAACAGAGTGAAACCTAAGCATGAAAACGGTTACTGCAAAGGAACGGTTTAACCTAGAAGAACGAAATTTGGTGAGCCAAGTGGGACTGGTGTACTGATCATTAAATGGATGTATCATCACGATTGGATGAAAAAATGTTTGCTGAGATTTCCGGAAACTCGTAGTTTTTTGGAAGCTTGGCAACCCCTTTCAATGAAAGTGATTCTCGTCAGTCTCTGCTTGGGGCTACTTCCAGAAGACACAAACCATAGCCATAGAACTTGGAACTACATTATTGTGCCAAGTTTCAAAGAGCTAGCACAAACCGTGTTTGATTTAGAGTTCCAACTACATGTATCCATATAGGAGAAAACAGAGTGAAACCTAAACATGAAAACGGTTACTGCAAAGGAACGGTTTAAGCTAGAAGAACGAAATTTGGTGAGCCAAGTGGGACTGGTGTACTGATCATTACCTGCAAGTATCATCACGATTGGGTGAAAAAATGTTTGCTGAGATTTCCGGAAATTCGTAGTTTTTTGGAAGCTTGGCAACCCCTTTCAATGAAAGTGATTCTCGTCAGTCTCTGCTTGGGGTTACTTCCAGAGGACACAAACCATAGCCATAGAACTTGGAACTACATTATTGTGCCAAGTTTCAAAGAGATACCACAAACCGTGTTTGATTTAGAGTTCCAACTACATGTATCCATATAGGAGAAAACAGAGTGAAACCTAAACATGAAAATGGTTACTGCAAAGGAATGGTTTAAGCTAGAAGAACGAAATTTGGTGAGCCAAGTGGGACTGGTGTACTGATCATTACCTGCAAGTATCATCACGATTGGGTGAAAAAATGTTTGCTGAGATTTCCGGAAACTCGTAGTTTTTTGGAAGCTTGGCAACCCCTTTCAATGAAAGTGATTCTCGTCAGTCTCTGCTTGGGGCTACTTCCAGAGGACACAAACCATAGCCATAGAACTTGGAACTACATTATTGTGCCAAGTTTCAAAGAGCTAGAACAAACCGTGTTTGATTTAGAGTTCCAACTATATGTATCCATATAAGAGAAAACAGAGTGAAACCTAAACATGAAAACGGTTACTGCAAAGGAATGGTTTAAGCTAGAAGAACGAAATTTGGTGAGCCAAGTGGGACTGGTGTACTGATCATTACCTGCAAGTATCATCACGATTGGGTGAAAAAATGTTTGCTGAGATTTCCGGAAACTCGTAGTTTTTTGGAAGCTTGGAAACCCCTTTCAATGAAAGTGATTCTCGTCAGTCTCTGCTTGGGGTTACTTCCAGAGGACAGAAACCATAGCCATAGAACTTGGAACTACATTATTGTGCCAAGTTTCAAAGAGATAGCACAAACCGTGTTTGATTTAGAGTTCCAACTACATGTATCCATATAGGAGAAAACAGAGTGAAACCTAAACATGAAAACGGTTACTGCAAAGGAACGGTTTAACCTAGAAGAACGAAATTTGGTGAGCCAAGTGGGACTGCTGTACTGATCATTAAATGGATGTATCATCAAGATTGGGTAAAAAAATGTTTGCTGAGATTTCCGGAAACTCGTAGTTTTTTGGAAGCTTGGCAACCCCTTTCAATGAAAGTGATTCTCGTCAGTCTCTGCTTGGGGCTACCTCCAGAGGACACAAACCATAGCCATAGAACTTGGAACTACATTATTGTGCCACGTTTCAAAGAGATACCACAAACCGTGTTTGATTTACAGTTCCAACTACATGTATCCCTATAGGAGAAAACAGAGTGAAACCTAAACATGAAAACGGTTACTGCAAAGGAATGGTTTAAGCTAGAAGAACGAAATTTGGTGAGCCAAGTGGGACTGGTGTACTGATCATTACCTGCAAGTATCATCACGATTGGGTGAAAAAATGTTTGCTGAGATTTCCGGAAACTCGTAGTTTTTTGGAAGCTTGGCAACCCCTTTCAATTAAAGTGATTCTCGTCAGTCTCTGCTTGGGGTTACTTCCAGAGGACACAAACCATAGCCATAGAACTTGGAACTACATTATTGTGCCACGTTTCAAAGAGATAGCACAAACCGTGTTTGATTTAGAGTTCCAAGTACATGTATCCATATAGGAGAAAACAGAGTGAAACCTAAACATGAAAACGGTTACTGCAAAGGAACGGTTTAACCTAGAAGAACGAAATTTGGTGAGCCAAGTGGGACTGGTGTACTGATCATTACCTGCAAGTATCATCACGATTGGGTGAAAAAATATTTGCTGAGATTTCCGGAAACTCGTAGTTTTTTGGAAGCTTGGCAACCCCTTTCAATGAAAGTGATTCTCGTCAGTCTCTGCTTGGGGATACTTCCAGAGGACAAAAACCATAGCCATAGAACTTGGAATTACATTATTGTGCCAAGTTTCAAAGAGATAGCACAAACCGTGTTTGATTTAGAGTTCCAACTACATGTATCCATATAGGAGAAAACAGAGTGAAACCTAAACATGAAAACGGTTACTGCAAAGGAACGGTTTAACCTAGAAGAACGAAATTTGGTGAGCCAAGTGGGACTGGTGTACTGATCATTAAATGGATGTATCATCAAGATTGGGTGAAAAAATGTTTGCTGAGATTTCCGGAAACTCGTAGTTTTTTGGAAGCTTGGCAACCCCTTTCAATGAAAGTGATTCTCGTCAGTCTCTGCTTGGGGCTACCTCCAGAGGACACAAACCATAGCCATAGAACATGGAACTACATTATTGTGCCACGTTTCAAAGAGATACCACAAACCGTGTTTGATTTACAGTTCCAACTACATGTATCCATATATGAGAAAACAGAGTGAAACCTAAACATGAAAACGGTTACTGCAAAGGAACGGTTTAAGCTAGAAGAACGAAATTTGGTGAGCCAAGTGGGACTGGTGTACTGATCATTACCTGCAAGTATCATCACGATTGGGTGAAAAAATGTTTGCTGAGATTTCCGGAAACTGGTAGTTTTTTGGAAGCTTGGCAACCCCTTTCAATGAAAGTGATTCTCGTCAGTCTCTGCTTGGGGCTACTTCGATAGGACACAAACCATTGCCATAGAACTTGGAACTGCATTATTGTGCCAAGCTTCAAAGACCTAGCACAAACCGTGTTTGATTTAGAGTTCCAACTACATGTATCCATATAGGAGAAAACAGAGTGAAACCTAAACATGAAAACGGTTACTGCAAAGGAACGGTTTAACCTAGAAGAACGAAATTTGGTGAGCCAAGTGGGACTGGTGTACTGATCATTAAATGGATGTATCATCAAGATTGGGTGAAAAAATGTTTGCTGAGATTTCCGGAAACTCGTAGTTTTTTGGAAGCTTGGCAACCCCTTTCAATGAAAGTGATTCTCGTCAGTCTCTGCTTGGGGCTACCTCCAGAGGACACAAACCATAGCCATAGAACTTGGAACTACATTATTGTGCCACGTTTCAAAGAGATACCACAAACCGTGTTTGATTTACAGTTCCAACTACATGTATCCATATAGGAGAAAACAGAGTGAAACCTAAACATGAAAACGGTTACTGCAAAGGAACGGTTTAACCTAGAAGAACGAAATTTGGTGAGCCAAGTGGGACTGGTGTACTGATCATTACCTGCAAGTATCATCACGATTGGGTGAAAAAATGTTTGCTGAGATTTCCGGAAACTCGTAGTTTTTTGGAAGCTTGGCAACCCCTTTCAATGAAAGTGATTCTCGTCAGTCTCTGCTTGGGGCTACTTCCAGAAGACACAAACCATAGCCATAGAACTTGGAACTACATTATTGTGCCAAGTTTCAAAGAGCTAGCACAAACCGTGTTTGATTTAGAGTTCCAACTACATGTATCCATATAGGAGAAAACAGAGTGAAACCTAAACATGAAAACGGTTACTGCAAAGGAACGGTTTAAGCTAGAAGAACGAAATTTGGTGAGCCAAGTGGGACTGGTGTACTGATCATTACCTGCAAGTATCATCACGATTGGGTGAAAAAATGTTTGCTGAGATTTCCGGAAATTCGTAGTTTTTTGGAAGCTTGGCAACCCCTTTCAATGAAAGTGATTCTCGTCAGTCTCTGCTTGGGGTTACTTCCAGAGGACACAAACCATAGCCATAGAACTTGGAACTACATTATTGTGCCAAGTTTCAAAGAGATACCACAAACCGTGTTTGATTTAGAGTTCCAACTACATGTATCCATATAGGAGAAAACAGAGTGAAACCTAAACATGAAAACGGTTACTGCAAAGGAATGGTTTAAGCTAGAAGAACGAAATTTGGTGAGCCAAGTGGGACTGGTGTACTGATCATTACCTGCAAGTATCATCACGATTGGGTGAAAAAATGTTTGCTGAGATTTCCGGAAACTCGTAGTTTTTTGGAAGCTTGGCAACCCCTTTCAATGAAAGTGATTCTCGTCAGTCTCTGCTTGGGGTTACTTCCAGAGGACACAAACCATAGCCATAGAACTTGGAACTATATTATTGTGCCAAGTTTCAAAGAGCTAGCACAAACCGTGTTTGATTTAGAGTTCCAACTACATGTATCCATATAGGAGAAAACAGAGTGAAACCTAAACATGAAAACGGTTACTGCAAAGGAACGGTTTAACCTAGAAGAACGAAATTTGGTGAGCCAAGTGGGACTGGTGTACTGATCATTACCTGCATTAGTATCATCACGATTGGGTGAAAAAATGTTTGCTGAGATTTCCGGAAACTCGTAGTTTTTTGGAAGCTTGGCAACCCCTTTCAATGAAAGTGATTCTCGTCAGTCTCTGCTTGGGGATACTTCCAGAGGACACAAACATAGCCATAGAACTTGGAATTACATTATTGTGCCAAGTTTCAAAGAGATAGCACAAACCGTGTTTGATTTAGAGTTCCAACTACATGTATCCATATAGGAGAAAACAGAGTGAAACCTAAACATGAAAACGGTTTCTGCAAAGGAACGGTTTAAGCTAGAAGAACGAAATTTGGTGAGCCAAGTGGGACTGGTGTACTGATCATTACCTGCAAGTATCATCACGATTGGGTGAAAAAATGTTTGCTGAGATTTCCGGAAACTCGTAGTTTTTTGGAAGCTTGGCAACCCCTTTCAATGAAAGTGATTCTCGTCAGTCTCTGCTTGGGGTTACTTCCAGAGGACACAAACCATAGCCATAGAACTTGGAACTACATTATTGTGCCAAGTTTCAAAGAGCTAGCACAAACCGTGTTTGATTTAGAGTTCCAACTACATGTATCCATATAGGAGAAAACAGAGTGAAACCTAAACATGAAAACGGTTACTGCAAAGGAACGGTTTAACCTAGAAGAACGAAATTTGGTGAGCCAAGTGGGACTGGTGTACTGATCATTACCTGCAAGTATCATCACGATTGGGTGAAAAAATGTTTGCTGAGATTTCCGGAAATTCGTAGTTTTTTGGAAGCTTGGCAACCCCTTTCAATGAAAGTGATTCTCGTCAGTCTCTGCTTGAGGTTACTTCCAGAGGACACAAACCATAGCCATAGAACTTGGAACTACATTATTGTGCCAAGTTTCAAAGAGCTAGCACAAACCGTGTTTGATTTAGAGTTCCAACTACATGTATCCATATAGGAGAAAACAGAGTGAAACCTAAACATGAAAACGGTTACTGCAAAGGAACGGTTTAACCTAGAAGAACGAAATTTGGTGAGCCAAGTGGGACTGGTGTACTGATCATTACCTGCAAGTATCATCACGATTGGGTGAAAAAATGTTTGCTGAGATTTCCGGAAACTCGTAGTTTTTTGGAAGCTTGGCAACCCCTTTCAATGAAAGTGATTCTCGTCAGTCTCTGCTTGGGGATACTTCCAGAGGACACAAAACCATAGCCATAGAACTTGGAATTGCATTATTGTGCCAAGTTTCAAAGAGATAGCACAAACCGTGTTTGATTTAGAGTTCCAACTACATGTATCCATATAGGAGAAAACAGAGTGAAACCTAAACATGAAAACGGTTTCTGCAAAGGAACGGTTTAAGCTAGAAGAACGAAATTTGGTGAGCCAAGTGGGACTGGTGTACTGATCATTACCTGCAAGTATCATCACGATTGGGTGAAAAAATGTTTGCTGAGATTTCCGGAAACTCGTAGTTTTTTGGAAGCTTGGCAACCCCTTTCAATGAAAGTGATTCTCGTCAGTCTCTGCTTGGGGCTACTTCCAGAAGACACAAACCATAGCCATAGAACTTGGAACTACATTATTGTGCCAAGTTTCAAAGAGCTAGCACAAACCGTGTTTGATTTAGAGTTCCAACTACATGTATCCATATAGGAGAAAACAGAGTGAAACCTAAACATGAAAACGGTTACTGCAAAGGAACGGTTTAAGCTAGAAGAACGAAATTTGGTGAGCCAAGTGGGACTGGTGTACTGATCATTACCTGCAAGTATCATCACGATTGGGTGAAAAAATGTTTGCTGAGATTTCCGGAAATTCGTAGTTTTTTGGAAGCTTGGCAACCCCTTTCAATGAAAGTGATTCTCGTCAGTCTCTGCTTGGGGTTACTTCCAGAGGACACAAACCATAGCCATAGAACTTGGAACTACATTATTGTGCCAAGTTTCAAAGAGCTAGCACAAACCGTGTTTGATTTAGAGTTCCAACTACATGTATCCATATAGGAGAAAACAGAGTGAAACCTAAACATGAAAACGGTTACTGCAAAGGAACGGTTTAACCTAGAAGAACGAAATTTGGTGAGCCAAGTGGGACTGGTGTACTGATCATTACCTGCAAGTATCATCACGATTGGGTGAAAAAATGTTTGCTGAGATTTCCGGAAATTCGTAGTTTTTTGGAAGCTTGGCAACCCCTTTCAATGAAAGTGATTCTCGTCAGTCTCTGCTTGAGGTTACTTCCAGAGGACACAAACCATAGCCATAGAACTTGGAACTACATTATTGTGCCAAGTTTCAAAGAGCTAGCACAAACCGTGTTTGATTTAGAGTTCCAACTACATGTATCCATATAGGAGAAAACAGAGTGAAACCTAAACATGAAAATGGTTACTGCAAAGGAACGGTTTAACCTAGAAGAACGAAATTTGGTGAGCCAAGTGGGACTGGTGTACTGATCATTACCTGCAAGTATCATCACGATTGGGTGAAAAAATGTTTGCTGAGATTTCCGGAAACTCGTAGTTTTTTGGAAGCTTGGCAACCCCTTTCAATGAAAGTGATTCTCGTCAGTCTCTGCTTGGGGATACTTCCAGAGGACACAAACCATAGCCATAGAACTTGGAATTGCATTATTGTGCCAAGTTTCAAAGAGATAGCACAAACCGTGTTTGATTTAGAGTTCCAACTACATGTATCCATATAGGAGAAAACAGAGTGAAACCTAAACATGAAAACGGTTTCTGCAAAGGAACGGTTTAAGCTAGAAGAACGAAATTTGGTGAGCCAAGTGGGACTGGTGTACTGATCATTACCTGCAAGTATCATCACGATTGGGTGAAAAAATGTTTGCTGAGATTTCCGGAAACTCGTAGTTTTTTGGAAGCTTGGCAACCCCTTTCAATGAAAGTGATTCTCGTCAGTCTCTGCTTGGGGCTACTTCCAGAAGACACAAACCATAGCCATAGAACTTGGAACTACATTATTGTGCCAAGTTTCAAAGAGCTAGCACAAACCGTGTTTGATTTAGAGTTCCAACTACATGTATCCATATAGGAGAAAACAGAGTGAAACCTAAACATGAAAACGGTTACTGCAAAGGAACGGTTTAAGCTAGAAGAACGAAATTTGGTGAGCCAAGTGGGACTGGTGTACTGATCATTACCTGCAAGTATCATCACGATTGGGTGAAAAAATGTTTGCTGAGATTTCCGGAAATTCGTAGTTTTTTGGAAGCTTGGCAACCCCTTTCAATGAAAGTGATTCTCGTCAGTCTCTGCTTGGGGTTACTTCCAGAGGACACAAACCATAGCCATAGAACTTGGAACTACATTATTGTGCCAAGTTTCAAAGAGATAGCACAAACCGTGTTTGATTTAGAGTTCCAACTACATGTATCCATATAGGAGAAAACAGAGTGAAACCTAAACATGAAAACGGTTACTGCAAAGGAATGGTTTAAGCTAGAAGAACGAAATTTGGTGAGCCAAGTGGGACTGGTGTACTGATCATTACCTGCAAGTATCATCACGATTGGGTGAAAAAATGTTTGCTGAGATTTCCGGAAACTCGTAGTTTTTTGGAAGCTTGGCAACCCCTTTCAATGAAAGTGATTCTCGTCAGTCTCTGCTTGGGGTTACTTCCAGAGGACACAAACCATAGCCAAAGAACTTGGAACTACATTATTGTGCCAAGTTTCAAAGAGCTAGCACAAACCGTGTTTGATTTAGAGTTCCAACTACATGTATCCATATAGGAGAAAACAGAGTGAAACCTAAACATGAAAACGGTTACTGTAAAGGAACGGTTTAACCTAGAAGAACGAAATTTGGTGAGCCAAGTGGGACTGGTGTACTGATCATTACCTGCAAGTATCATCACGATTGGGTGAAAAAATGTTTGCTGAGATTTCCGGAAACTGGTAGTTTTTTGGAAGCTTGGCAACCCCTTTCAATGAAAGTGATTCTCGTCAGTCTCTGCTTGGGGCAACTTCCATAGGACACAAACCATTGCCATAGAACTTGGAACTGCATTATTGTGCCAAGCTTTCAAAGACCTAGCACAAACCGTGTTTGATTTAGAGTTCCAACTACATGTATCCATATAGGAGAAAACAGAGTGAAACCTAAACATGAAAACGGTTACTGCAAAGGAACGGTTTAAGCCTAGAAGAACGAAATTTGGTGAGCCAAGTGGGACTGGTGTACTGATCATTATTACCTGCAAGTATCATCACGATTGGGTGAAAAAATGTTTGCTGAGATTTCCCGGAAACTCGTAGTTTTTTGGAAGCTTGGCAACCCCTTTCTATGAAAGTGATTCTCGTCAGTCTCTGCTTGGGGCTACCTCCAGAGGACACAAACCATAGCCATAGAACTTGGAACTACATTATTGTGCCACGTTTCAAAGAGATAGCCACAAACCGTGTTTGATTTACAGTTCCAACTACATGTATCCATATAGGAGAAAACAGAGTGAAACCTAAACATGAAAACGTTTACTGCAAAGGAACGGTTTAACCTAGAAGAACGAAATTTGGTGAGCCAAGTGGGACTGGTGTACTGATCATTACCTGCAAGTATCATCAGGATTGGGTGAAAAAATGTTTGCTGAGATTTCAGGAAACTCGTAGTTTTTTGGAAGCTTGGCAACCCCTTTCAATGAAAGTGATTCTCGTCAGTCTCTGCTTGGGGCTACTTCCAGAGGACACAAACCATAGCCATAGAACTTGGAACTATATTATTGTGCCAAGTTTCAAAGACATAGCACAAACCGTGTTTGATTTAGAGTTCCAACTACATGTATCCATATAGGAGAAAACAGAGTGAAACCTAAACATGAAAACTGGTTACTGCAAAGGAACGGTTTAACCTAGAAGAACGAAATTTGGTGAGCCAAGTGGGACTGGTGTACTGATCATTAAATGGATGTATCATCAAGATTGGGTGAAAAAATGTTTGCTGAGTTTTCAGGAAACTCGTAGTTTTTTGGAAGCTTGGCAACCCCTTTCAATGAAAGTGATTCTCGTCAGTCTCTGCTTGGGGCTACTTCCAGAGGACACAAACCATAGCCATAGAACTTGGAACTACATTATTGTGCCAAGTTTCAAAGAGCTAGCACAAACCGTGTTTGATTTAGAGTTCCAACTACATGTATCCATATAGGAGAAAACAGAGTGAAACCTAAACATGAAAACGGTTACTGCAAAGGAACGGTTTAACCTAGAAGAACGAAATTTGGTGAGCCAAGTGGGACTGGTGTACTGATCATTACCTGCAAGTATCATCACGATTGGGTGAAAAAATGTTTGCTGAGATTTCCGGAAACTCGTAGTTTTTTGGAAGCTTGGCAACCCCTTTCAATGAAAGTGATTCTCGTCAGTCTCTGCTTGGGGCAACTTCCAGAGGACACAAACCATAGCCATAGAACTTGGAACTACATTATTGTGCCAAGTTTCAAAGAGCTAGCACAAACCGTGTTTGATTTAGAGTTCCAACTACATGTATCCATATAGGAGAAAACAGAGTGAAACCTAAACATGAAAACGGTTACTGCAAAGGAATGGTTTAAGCTAGAAGAACGAAATTTGGTGAGCCAAGTGGGACTGGTGTACTGATCATTACCTGCAAGTATCATCACGATTGGGTGAAAAAAATGTTTGCTGAGATTTCCGGAAACTCGTAGTTTTTTGGAAGCTTGGCAACCCCTTTCAATGAAAGTGATTCTCGTCAGTCTCTGCTTGGGGTTACTTCCAGAGGACACAAACCATAGCCATAGAACTTGGAACTACATTATTGTGCCAAGTTTCAAAGAGATAGCACAAACCGTGTTTGATTTAGAGTTCCAACTACATGTATCCATATAGGAGAAAACAGAGTGAAACCTAAACATGAAAACGGTTACTGCAAAGGAACGGTTTAACCTAGAAGAACGAAATTTGGTGAGCCAAGTGGGACTGGTGTACTGATCATTACCTGGAAGTATCATCACGATTGGGTGAAAAAATGTTTGCTGAGATTTCCGGAAACTCGTAGTTTTTTGGAAGCTTGGCAACCCCTTTCAATGAAAGTGATTCTCGTCAGTCTCTGCTTGGGGATACTTCCAGAGGACACAAACCATAGCCATAGAACTTGGAATTACATTATTGTGCCAAGTTTCAAAGAGATAGCACAAACCTTGTTTGATTTAGAGTTCCAACTACATGTATCCATATAGGAGAAAACAGAGTGAAACCTAAACATGAAAATGGTTACTGCAAAGGAACGGTTTAACCTAGAAGAACGAAATTTGGTGAGCCAAGTGGGACTGGTGTACTGATCATTAAATGGATGTATCATCAAGATTGGGTAAAAAAATGTTTGCTGAGATTTCCGGAAACTCGTAGTTTTTTGGAAGCTTGGCAACCCCTTTCAATGTAAGTGATTCTCGTCAGTCTCTGCTTGGGGCTACCTCCAGAGGACACAAACCATAGCCATAGAACTTGGAACTACATTATTGTGCCACGTTTCAAAGAGATACCACAAACCGTGTTTGATTTACAGTTCCAACTACATGTATCCATATAGGAGAAAACAGAGTGAAACCTAAACATGAAAACGGTTACTGCAAAGGAACGGTTTAAGCTAGAAGAACGAAATTTGGTGAGTCAAGTGGGACTGGTGTACTGATCATTACCTGCAAGTATCATCACGATTGGGTGAAAAAATGTTTGCTGAGATTTCCGGAAACTCGTAGTTTTTTGGAAGCTTGGCAACCCCTTTCAATGAAAGTGATTCTCGTCAGTCTCTGCTTGGGGATACTTCCAGAGGACACAAACCATAGCCATAGAACTTGGAATTACATTATTGTGCCAAGTTTCAAAGAGATAGCACAAACCTTGTTTGATTTAGAGTTCCAACTACATGTATCCATATAGGAGAAAACAGAGTGAAACCTAAACATGAAAATGGTTACTGCAAAGGAACGGTTTAACCTAGAAGAACGAAATTTGGTGAGCCAAGTGGGACTGGTGTACTGATCATTAAATGGATGTATCATCAAGATTGGGTAAAAAAATGTTTGCTGAGATTTCCGGAAACTCGTAGTTTTTTGGAAGCTTGGCAACCCCTTTCAATGAAAGTGATTCTCGTCAGTCTCTGCTTGGGGCTACCTCCAGAGGACACAAACCATAGCCATAGAACTTGGAACTACATTATTGTGCCAAGTTTCAAAGAGATAGCACAAACCGTGTTTGATTTAGAGTTCCAACTACATGTATCCATATAGGAGAAAACAGAGTGAAACCTAAACATGAAAACGGTTACTGCAAAGGAATGGTTTAAGCTAGAAGAACGAAATTTGGTGAGCCAAGTGGGACTGGTGTACTGATCATTACCTGCAAGTATCATCACGATTGGGTGAAAAAATGTTTGCTGAGATTTCCGGAAACTCGTAGTTTTTTGGAAGCTTGGCAACCCCTTTCAATGAAAGTGATTCTCGTCAGTCTCTGCTTGGGGATACTTCCAGAGGACACAAACCATAGCCATAGAACTTGGAATTACATTATTGTGCCAAGTTTCAAAGAGATAGCACAAACCTTGTTTGATTTAGAGTTCCAACTACATGTATCCATATAGGAGAAAACAGAGTGAAACCTAAACATGAAAATGGTTACTGCAAAGGAACGGTTTAACCTAGAAGAACGAAATTTGGTGAGCCAAGTGGGACTGGTGTACTGATCATTAAATGGATGTATCATCAAGATTGGGTAAAAAAATGTTTGCTGAGATTTCCGGAAACTCGTAGTTTTTTGGAAGCTTGGCAACCCCTTTCAATGTAAGTGATTCTCGTCAGTCTCTGCTTGGGGCTACCTCCAGAGGACACAAACCATAGCCATAGAACTTGGAACTACATTATTGTGCCACGTTTCAAAGAGATACCACAAACCGTGTTTGATTTACAGTTCCAACTACATGTATCCATATAGGAGAAAACAGAGTGAAACCTAAACATGAAAACGGTTACTGCAAAGGAACGGTTTAAGCTAGAAGAACGAAATTTGGTGAGTCAAGTGGGACTGGTGTACTGATCATTACCTGCAAGTATCATCACGATTGGGTGAAAAAATGTTTGCTGAGATTTCCGGAAACTCGTAGTTTTTTGGAAGCTTGGCAACCCCTTTCAATGAAAGTGATTCTCGTCAGTCTCTGCTTGGGGATACTTCCAGAGGACACAAACCATAGCCATAGAACTTGGAATTACATTATTGTGCCAAGTTTCAAAGAGATAGCACAAACCTTGTTTGATTTAGAGTTCCAACTACATGTATCCATATAGGAGAAAACAGAGTGAAACCTAAACATGAAAATGGTTACTGCAAAGGAACGGTTTAACCTAGAAGAACGAAATTTGGTGAGCCAAGTGGGACTGGTGTACTGATCATTAAATGGATGTATCATCAAGATTGGGTAAAAAAATGTTTGCTGAGATTTCCGGAAACTCGTAGTTTTTTGGAAGCTTGGCAACCCCTTTCAATGAAAGTGATTCTCGTCAGTCTCTGCTTGGGGCTACCTCCAGAGGACACAAACCATAGCCATAGAACTTGGAACTACATTATTGTGCCAAGTTTCAAAGAGATAGCACAAACCGTGTTTGATTTAGAGTTCCAACTACATGTATCCATATAGGAGAAAACAGAGTGAAACCTAAACATGAAAACGGTTACTGCAAAGGAATGGTTTAAGCTAGAAGAACGAAATTTGGTGAGCCAAGTGGGACTGGTGTACTGATCATTACCTGCAAGTATCATCACGATTGGGTGAAAAAATGTTTGCTGAGATTTCCGGAAACTCGTAGTTTTTTGGAAGCTTGGCAACCCCTTTCAATGAAAGTGATTCTCGTCAGTCTCTGCTTGGGGTTACTTCCAGAGGACACAAACCATAGCCATAGAACTTGGAACTACATTATTGTGCCAAGTTTCAAAGAGCTAGCACAAACCGTGTTTGATTTAGAGTTCCAACTACATGTATCCATATAGGAGAAAACAGAGTGAAACCTAAACATGAAAACGGTTACTGCAAAGGAACGGTTTAACCTAGAAGAACGAAATTTGGTGAGCCAAGTGGGACTGGTGTACTCCTCATTACCTGCAAGTATCATCACGATTGGGTGAAAAAATGTTTGCTGAGATTTCCGGAAACTCGTAGTTTTTTGGAAGCTTGGCAACCCCTTTCAATGAAAGTGATTCTCGTCAGTCTCTGCTTGGGGTTACTTCCAGAGGACACAAACCATAGCCATAGAACTTGGAACTACATTATTGTGCCAAGTTTCAAAGAGCTAGCACAAACCGTGTTTGATTTAGAGTTCCAACTACATGTATCCATATAGGAGAAAACAGAGTGAAACCTAAACATGAAAACGGTTACTGCAAAGGAACGGTTTAACCTAGAAGAACGAAATTTGGTGAGCCAAGTGGGACTGGTGTACTGATCATTACCTGCAAGTATCATCACGATTGGGTGAAAAAATGTTTGCTGAGATTTCCGGAAACTCGTAGTTTTTTGGAAGCTTGGCAACCCCTTTCAATGAAAGTGATTCTCGTCAGTCTCTGCTTGGGGATACTTCCAGAGGACACAAACCATAGCCATAGAACTTGGAATTACATTATTGTGCCAAGTTTCAAAGAGATAGCACAAACCGTGTTTGATTTAGAGTTCCAACTACATGTATCCATATAGGAGAAAACAGAGTGAAACCTAAACATGAAAACGGTTTCTGCAAAGGAACGGTTTAAGCTAGAAGAACGAAATTTGGTGAGCCAAGTGGGACTGGTGTACTGATCATTACCTGCAAGTATCATCACGATTGGGTGAAAAAATGTTTGCTGAGATTTCCGGAAATTCGTAGTTTTTTGGAAGCTTGGCAACCCCTTTCAATGAAAGTGATTCTCGTCAGTCTCTGCTTGGGGTTACTTCCAGAGGACACAAACCATAGCCATAGAACTTGGAACTACATTATTGTGCCAAGTTTCAAAGAGATAGCACAAACCGTGTTTGATTTAGAGTTCCAACTACATGTATCCATATAGGAGAAAACAGAGTGAAACCTAAACATGAAAACGGTTACTGCAAAGGAATGGTTTAAGCTAGAAGAACGAAATTTGGTGAGCCAAGTGGGACTGGTGTACTGATCATTACCTGCAAGTATCATCACGATTGGGTGAAAAAATGTTTGCTGAGATTTCCGGAAACTCGTAGTTTTTTGGAAGCTTGGCAACCCCTTTCAATGAAAGTGATTCTCGTCAGTCTCTGCTTGGGGTTACTTCCAGAGGACACAAACCATAGCCATAGAACTTGGAACTACATTATATTGCCAAGTTTCAAAGAGATAGCACAAACCGTGTTTGATTTAGAGTTCCAACTACATGTATCCATATAGGAGAAAACAGAGTGAAACCTAAACATGAAAACGGTTACTGCAAAGGAACGGTTTAACCTAGAAGAACGAAATTTGGTGAGCCAAGTGGGACTGGTGTACTGATCATTACCTGGAAGTATCATCACGATTGGGTGAAAAAATGTTTGCTGAGATTTCCGGAAACTCGTAGTTTTTTGGAAGCTTGGCAACCCTATTCAATGAAAGTGATTCTCAGTCAGTCTCTGCTTGGGGATACTTCCAGAGGACACAAACCATAGCCTAGAACTTGGAATTACATTATTGTGCCAAGTTTCAAAGAGATAGCACAAACCTTGTTTGATTTAGAGTTCCAACTACATGTATCCATATAGGAGAAACAGAGTGAAACCTAAACATGAAAATGGTTACTGCAAAGGAACGGTTTAACCTAGAAGAACGAAATTTGGTGAGCCAAGTGGGACTGGTGTACTGATCATTAAATGGATGTATCATCAAGATTGGGTAAAAAAATGTTTGCTGAGATTTCCGGAAACTCGTAGTTTTTTGGAAGCTTGGCAAACCCCTTTCAATGTAAGTGATTCTCGTCAGTCTCTGCTTGGGGCTACCTCCAGAGGACACAAACCATAGCCATAGAACTTGGAACTACATTATTGTGCCACGTTTCAAAGAGATACCACAAACCGTGTTTGATTTACAGTTCCAACTACATGTATCCATATAGGAGAAAACAGAGTGAAACCTAAACATGAAAACGGTTACTGCAAAGGAACGGTTTAAGCTAGAAGAACGAAATTTGGTGAGTCAAGTGGGACTGGTGTACTGATCATTACCTGCAAGTATCATCACGATTGGGTGAAAAAATGTTTGCTGAGATTTCCGGAAACTCGTAGTTTTTTGGAAGCTTGGCAACCCCTTTCAATGAAAGTGATTCTCGTCAGTCTCTGCTTGGGGATACTTCCAGAGGACACAAACCATAGCCATAGAAACTTGGAATTACATTATTGTGCCAAGTTTCAAAGAGATAGCACAAACCTTGTTTGATTTAGAGTTCCAACTACATGTATCCATATAGGAGAAAACAGAGTGAAACCTAAACATGAAAATGGTTACTGCAAAGGAACGGTTTAACCTAGAAGAACGAAATTTGGTGAGCCAAGTGGGACTGGTGTACTGATCATTAAATGGATGTATCATCAAGATTGGGTAAAAAAATGTTTGCTGAGATTTCCGGAAACTCGTAGTTTTTTGGAAGCTTGGCAACCCCTTTCAATGAAAGTGATTCTCGTCAGTCTCTGCTTGGGGCTACCTCCAGAGGACACAAACCATAGCCATAGAACTTGGAACTACATTATTGTGCCAAGTTTCAAAGAGATAGCACAAACCGTGTTTGATTTAGAGTTCCAACTACATGTATCCATATAGGAGAAAACAGAGTGAAACCTAAACATGAAAACGGTTACTGCAAAGGAATGGTTTAAGCTAGAAGAACGAAATTTGGTGAGCCAAGTGGGACTGGTGTACTGATCATTACCTGCAAGTATCATCACGATTGGGTGAAAAAATGTTTGCTGAGATTTCCGGAAACTCGTAGTTTTTTGGAAGCTTGGCAACCCCTTTCAATGAAAGTGATTCTCGTCAGTCTCTGCTTGGGGTTACTTCCAGAGGACACAAACCATAGCCATAGAACTTGGAACTACATTATTGTGCCAAGTTTCAAAGAGCTAGCACAAACCGTGTTTGATTTAGAGTTCCAACTACATGTATCCATATAGGAGAAAACAGAGTGAAACCTAAACATGAAAACGGTTACTGCAAAGGAACGGTTTAACCTAGAAGAACGAAATTTGGTGAGCCAAGTGGGACTGGTGTACTCCTCATTACCTGCAAGTATCATCACGATTGGGTGAAAAAAATGTTTGCTGAGATTTCCGGAAACTCGTAGTTTTTTGGAAGCTTGGCAACCCCTTTCAATGAAAGTGATTCTCGTCAGTCTCTGCTTGGGGTTACTTCCAGAGGACACAAACCATAGCCATAGAACTTGGAACTACATTATTGTGCCAAGTTTCAAAGAGCTAGCACAAACCGTGTTTGATTTAGAGTTCCAACTACATGTATCCATATAGGAGAAAACAGAGTGAAACCTAAACATGAAAACGGTTACTGCAAAGGAACGGTTTAACCTAGAAGAACGAAATTTGGTGAGCCAAGTGGGACTGGTGTACTGATCATTACCTGCAAGTATCATCACGATTGGGTGAAAAAATGTTTGCTGAGATTTCCGGAAACTCGTAGTTTTTTGTAAGCTTGGCAACCCCTTTCAATGAAAGTGATTCTCGTCAGTCTCTGCTTGGGGATACTTCCAGAGGACACAAACCATAGCCATAGAACTTGGAATTACATTATTGTGCCAAGTTTCAAAGAGATAGCACAAACCGTGTTTGATTTAGAGTTCCAACTACATGTATCCATATAGGAGAAAACAGAGTGAAACCTAAACATGAAAACGGTTTCTGCAAAGGAACGGTTTAAGCTAGAAGAACGAAATTTGGTGAGCCAAGTGGGACTGGTGTACTGATCATTACCTGCAAGTATCATCACGATTGGGTGAAAAAATGTTTGCTGAGATTTCCAGAAATTCGTAGTTTTTTGGAAGCTTGGCAACCCCTTTCAATGAAAGTGATTCTCGTCAGTCTCTGCTTGGGGTTACTTCCAGAGGACACAAACCATAGCCATAGAACTTGGAACTACATTATTGTGCCAAGTTTCAAAGAGATAGCACAAACCGTGTTTGATTTAGAGTTCCAACTACATGTATCCATATAGGAGAAAACAGAGTGAAACCTAAACATGAAAACGGTTACTGCAAAGGAATGGTTTAAGCTAGAAGAACGAAATTTGGTGAGCCAAGTGGGACTGGTGTACTGATCATTACCTGCAAGTATCATCACGATTGGGTGAAAAAATGTTTGCTGAGATTTCCGGAAACTCGTAGTTTTTTGGAAGCTTGGCAACCCCTTTCAATGAAAGTGATTCTCGTCAGTCTCTGCTTCGGGTTACTTCCAGAGGACACAAACCATAGCCATAGAACTTGGAACTACATTATTGTGCCAAGTTTCAAAGAGCTAGCACAAACCGTGTTTGATTTAGAGTTCCAACTACATGTATCCATATAGGAGAAAACAGAGTGAAACCTAAACATGAAAACGGTTACTGCAAAGGAATGGTTTAACCTAGAAGAACGAAATTTGGTGAGCCAAGTGGGACTGGTGTACTGATCATTACCTGCAAGTATCATCACGATTGGGTGAAAAAATGTTTGCTGAGATTTCCGGAAACTCGTAGTTTTTTGGAAGCTTGGCAACCCCTTTCAATGAAAGTGATTCTCGTCAGTCTCTGCTTGGGGTTACTTCCAGAGGACACAAACCATAGCCATAGAACTTGGAACTACATTATTGTGCCAAGTTTCAAAGAGCTAGCACAAACCGTGTTTGATTTAGAGTTCCAACTACATGTATCCATATAGGAGAAAACAGAGTGAAACCTAAACATGAAAACGGTTACTGCAAAGGAACGGTTTAACCTAGAAGAACGAAATTTGGTGAGCCAAGTGGGACTGGTGTACTGATCATTACCTGCAAGTATCATCATGATTGGGTGAAAAAATGTTTGCTGAGATTTCCGGAAACTCGTAGTTTTTTGGAAGCTTGGCAACCCCTTTCAATGAAAGTGATTCTCGTCAGTCTCTGCTTGGGGATACTTCCAGAGGACACAAACCATAGCCATAGAACTTGGAATTACATTATTGTGCCAAGTTTCAAAGAGATAGCACAAACCGTGTTTGATTTAGAGTTCCAACTACATGTATCCATATAGGAGAAAACAGAGTGAAACCTAAACATGAAAACGGTTTCTGCAAAGGAACGGTTTAAGCTAGAAGAACGAAATTTGGTGAGCCAAGTGGGACTGGTGTACTGATCATTACCTGCAAGTATCATCACGATTGGGTGAAAAAATGTTTGCTGAGATTTCCGGAAACTCGTAGTTTTTTTGGAAGCTTGGCAACCCCTTTCAATGAAAGTGATTCTCGTCAGTCTCTGCTTGGGGCTACTTCCAGAAGACACAAACCATAGCCATAGAACTTGGAACTACATTATTGTGCCAAGTTTCAAAGAGCTAGCACAAACCGTGTTTGATTTAGAGTTCCAACTACATGTATCCATATAGGAGAAAACAGAGTGAAACCTAAACATGAAAACGGTTACTGCAAAGGAACGGTTTAACCTAGAAGAACGAAATTTGGTGAGCCAAGTGGGACTGGTGTACTGATCATTACCTGCAAGTATCATCACGATTGGGTGAAAAAATGTTTGCTGAGATTTCCGGAAATTCGTAGTTTTTTGGAAGCTTGGCAACCCCTTTCAATGAAAGTGATTCTCGTCAGTCTCTGCTTGGGGTTACTTCCAGAGGACACAAACCATAGCCATAGAACTTGGAACTACATTATTGTGCCAAGTTTCAAAGAGATAGCACAAACCGTGTTTGATTTAGAGTTCCAACTACATGTATCCATATAGGAGAAAACAGAGTGAAACCTAAACATGAAAACGGTTACTGCAAAGGAATGGTTTAAGCTAGAAGAACGAAATTTGGTGAGCCAAGTGGGACTGGTGTACTGATCATTACCTGCAAGTATCATCACGATTGGGTGAAAAAATGTTTGCTGAGATTTCCGGAAACTCGTAGTTTTTTGGAAGCTTGGCAACCCCTTTCAATGAAAGTGATTCTCGTCAGTCTCTGCTTGGGGTTACTTCCAGAGGACACAAACCATAGCCATAGAACTTGGAACTACATTATTGTGCCAAGTTTCAAAGAGCTAGCACAAACCGTGTTTGATTTAGAGTTCCAACTACATGTATCCATATAGGAGAAAACAGAGTGAAACCTAAACATGAAAACGGTTACTGCAAAGGAACGGTTTTATCTAGAAGAACGAAATTTGGTGAGCCAAGTGGGACTGGTGTACTGATCATTACCTGCAAGTATCATCACGATTGGGTGAAAAAATGTTTGCTGAGATTTCCGGAAACTCGTAGTTTTTTGGAAGCTTGGCAACCCCTTTCAATGAAAGTGATTCTCGTCAGTCTCTGCTTGGGGCTACTTCCAGAGGACACAAACCATAGCCATAGAACTTGGAATTACATTATTGTGCCAAGTTTCAAAGAGCTAGCACAAACCGTGTTTGATTTAGAGTTCCAACTACATGTATCCATATAGGAGAAAACAGAGTGAAACCTAAACATGAAAACGGTTTCTGTAAAGGAACGGTTTAACCTAGAAGAACGAAATTTGGTGAGCCAAGTGGGACTGGTGTACTGATCATTACCTGCAAGTATCATCACGATTGGGTGAAAAAATGTTTGCTGAGATTTCCGGAAACTCGTAGTTTTTTGGAAGCTTGGCAACCCCTTTCAATGAAAGTGATTCTCGTCAGTCTCTGCTTGGGGCTACCTCCATAGGACACAAACCATTGACATAGAACTTGGAACTGCATTATTGTGCCAAGCTTCAAAGACCTAGCACAAACCGTGTTTGATTTAGAGTTCCAACTACATGTATCCATATAGGAGAAAACAGAGTGAAACCTAAACATGAAAACGGTTACTGCAAAGGAACGGTTTAACCTAGAAGAACGAAATTTGGTGAGCCAAGTGGGACTGGTGTACTCCTCATTACCTGCAAGTATCATCACGATTGGGTGAAAAAATGTTTGCTGAGATTTCCCGAAACTCGTAGTTTTTTGGAAGCTTGGCAACCCCTTTCTATGAAAGTGATTCTCGTCAGTCTCTGCTTGGGGCTACCTCCAGAGGACACAAACCATAGCCATAGAACTTGGAACTACATTATTGTGCCACGTTTCAAAGAGATACCACAAACCGTGTTTGATTTACAGTTCCAACTACATGTATCCATATAGGAGAAAACAGAGTGAAACCTAAACATGAAAACGTTTACTGCAAAGGAACGGTTTAACCTAGAAGAACGAAATTTGGTGAGCCAAGTGGGACTGGTGTACTGATCATTACCTGCAAGTATCATCACGATTGGGTGAAAAAATGTTTGCTGAGATTTCAGGAAACTCGTAGTTTTTTGGAAGCTTGGCAACCCCTTTCAATGAAAGTGATTCTCGTCAGTCTCTGCTTGGGGCTACTTCCAGAGGACACAAACCATAGCCCTAGAACTTGGAACTATATTATTGTGCCAAGTTTCAAAGACCTAGCACAAACCGTGTTTGATTTAGAGTTCCAACTACATGTATCCATATAGGAGAAAACAGAGTGAAACCTAAACATGAAAACTGTTACTGCAAAGGAACGGTTTAACCTAGAAGAACGAAATTTGGTGAGCCAAGTGGGACTGGTGTACTGATCATTAAATGGATGTATCATCAAGATTGGGTGAAAAAATGTTTGCTGAGTTTTCAGGAAACTCGTAGTTTTTTGGAAGCTTGGCAACCCCTTTCAATGAAAGTGATTCTCGTCAGTCTCTGCTTGGGGCTACTTCCAGAGGACACAAACCATAGCCATAGAACTTGGAACTACATTATTGTGCCAAGTTTCAAAGAGCTAGCACAAACCGTGTTTTGATTTAGAGTTCCAACTACATGTATCCATATAGGAGAAAACAGAGTGAAACCTAAACATGAAAACGGTTACTGCAAAGGAACGGTTTAAGCTAGAAGAACGAAATTTGGTGAGCCAAGTGGGACTGGTGTACTGATCATTACCTGCAAGTATCATCACGATTGGGTGAAAAAATGTTTGCTGAGATTTCCGGAAACTCGTAGTTTTTTGGAAGCTTGGCAACCCCTTTCAATGAAAGTGATTCTCGTCAGTCTCTGCTTGGGGCTACTTCCAGAGGACACAAACCATAGCCATAGAACTTGGAACTACATTATTGTGCCAAGTTTCAAAGAGCTAGCACAAACCGTGTTTGATTTAGAGTTCCAACTATATGTATCCATATAGGAGAAAACAGAGTGAAACCTAAACATGAAAACGGTTACTGCAAAGGAATGGTTTAAGCTAGAAGAACGAAATTTGGTGAGCCAAGTGGGACTGGTGTACTGATCATTACCTGCAAGTATCATCACGATTGGGTGAAAAAATGTTTGCTGAGATTTCCGGAAACTCGTAGTTTTTTGGAAGCTTGGCAACCCTTTCAATGAAAGTGATTCTCGTCAGTCTCTGCTTGGGGTTACTTCCAGAGGACACAAACCATAGCCATAGAACTTGGAACTACATTATTGTGCCAAGTTTCAAAGAGATAGCACAAACCGTGTTTGATTTAGAGTTCCAACTACATGTATCCATATAGGAGAAAACAGAGTGAAACCTAAACATGAAAACGGTTACTGCAAAGGAACGGTTTAACCTAGAAGAACGAAATTTGGTGAGCCAAGTGGGACTGGTGTACTGATCATTAAATGGATGTATCATCAAGATTGGGTAAAAAAATGTTTGCTGAGATTTCCGGAAACTCGTAGTTTTTTGGAAGCTTGGCAACCCCTTTCAATGAAAGTGATTCTCGTCAGTCTCTGCTTGGGGCTACCTCCAGAGGACACAAACCATAGCCATAGAACTTGGAACTACATTATTGTGCCACGTTTCAAAGAGATACCACAAACCGTGTTTGATTTACAGTTCCAACTACATGTATCCATATAGGAGAAAACAGAGTGAAACCTAAACATGAAAACGGTTACTGCAAAGGAACGGTTTAAGCTAGAAGAACGAAATTTGGTGAGTCAAGTGGGACTGGTGTACTGATCATTACCTGCAAGTATCATCACGATTGGGTGAAAAAATGTTTGCTGAGATTTCCGGAAACTCGTAGTTTTTTGGAAGCTTGGCAACCCCTTTCAATGAAAGTGATTCTCGTCAGTCTCTGCTTGGGGATACTTCCAGAGGACACAAACCATAGCCATAGAACTTGGAATTACATTATTGTGCCAAGTTTCAAAGAGATAGCACAAACCTTGTTTGATTTAGAGTTCCAACTACATGTATCCATATAGGAGAAAACAGAGTGAAACCTAAACATGAAAATGGTTACTGCAAAGGAACGGTTTAACCTAGAAGAACGAAATTTGGTGAGCCAAGTGGGACTGGTGTACTGATCATTAAATGGATGTATCATCAAGATTGGGTAAAAAAATGTTTGCTGAGATTTCCGGAAACTCGTAGTTTTTTGGAAGCTTGGCAACCCCTTTCAATGAAAGTGATTCTCGTCAGTCTCTGCTTGGGGCTACCTCCAGAGGACACAAACCATAGCCATAGAACTTGGAACTACATTATTGTGCCACGTTTCAAAGAGATACCACAAACCGTGTTTGATTTATAGTTCCAACTACATGTATTCATATAGGAGAAAACAGAGTGAAACCTAAACATGAAAACGGTTACTGCAAAGGAACGGTTTAAGCTAGAAGAACGAAATTTGGTGAGCCAAGTGGGACTGGTGTACTGATCATTACCTGCAAGTATCATCACGATTGGGTGAAAAAATGTTTGCTGAGATTTCCGGAAACTCGTAGTTTTTTGGAAGCTTGGCAACCCCTTTCAATGAAAGTGATTCTCGTCAGTCTCTGCTTGGGGTTACTTCCAGAGGACACAAACCATAGCCATAGAACTTGGAACTACATTATTGTGCCAAGTTTCAAAGAGATAGCACAAACCGTGTTTGATTTAGAGTTCCAACTACATGTATCCATATAGGAGAAAACAGAGTGAAACCTAAACATGAAAACGGTTACTGCAAAGGAACGGTTTAAGCTAGAAGAACGAAATTTGGTGAGCCAAGTGGGACTGGTGTACTGATCATTACCTGCAAGCATCATCACGATTGGGTGAAAAAATGTTTGCTGAGATTTCAGGAAACTCGTAGTTTTTTGGAAGCTTGGCAACCCCTTTCAATGAAAGTGATTCTCGTCAGTCTCTGCTTGGGGTTACTTCCAGAGGACACAAACCATAGCCATAGAACTTGGAACTACATTATTGTGCCAAGTTTCAAAGAGATAGCACAAACCGTGTTGATTTAGAGTTCCAAGTACATGTATTCATATAGGAGAAAACAGAGTGAAACCTAAACATGAAAACGGTTACTGCAAAGGAACGGTTTAACCTAGAAGAACGAAATTTGGTGAGCCAAGTGGGACTGGTGTACTGATCATTACCTGCAAGTATCATCACGATTGGGTGAAAAAATATTTGCTGAGATTTCCGGAAACTTGTAGTTTTTTGGAAGCTTGGCAACCCCTTTCAATGAAAGTGATTCTCGTCAGTCTCTGCTTGGGGATACTTCCAGAGGACACAAACCATACCCATAGAACTTGGAATTACATTATTGTGCCAAGTTTCAAAGAGATAGGCACAAACCTTGTTTGATTTAAAGTTCCAACTACATGTATCCATATAGGAGAAAACAGAGTGAAACCTAAACATGAAAACGGTTACTGCAAAGGAACGGTTTAACCTAGAAGAACGAAATTTGGTGAGCCAAGTGGGACTGGTGTACTGATCATTAAATGGATGTATCATCAAGATTGGGTGAAAAAATGTTTGCTGAGATTTCCGGAAACTCGTAGTTTTTTGGAAGCTTGGCAACCCCTTTCAATGAAAGTGATTCTCGTCAGTCTCTGCTTGGGGCTACCTCCAGAGGACACAAACCATAGCCATAGAACTTGGAACTACATTATTGTGCCACGTTTCAAAGAGATACCACAAACCTTGTTTGATTTACAGTTCCAACTACATGTATCCATATAGGAGAAAACAGAGTGAAACCTAAACATGAAAACGTTTACTGCAAAGGAACGGTTTAACCTAGAAGAACGAAATTTGGTGAGCCAAGTGGGACTGGTGTACTGATCATTACCTGCAAGTATCATCACGATTGGGTGAAAAAATGTTTGCTGAGATTTCAGGAAACTCGTAGTTTTTTGGAAGCTTGGCAACCCCTTTCAATGAAAGTGATTCTCGTCAGTCTCTGCTTGGGGCTACTTCCAGAGGACACAAACCATAGCCCTAGAACTTGGAACTATATTATTGTGCCAAGTTTCAAAGACCTAGCACAAACCGTGTTTGATTTAGAGTTCCAACTACATGTATCCATATAGGAGAAAACAGAGTGAAACCTAAACATGAAAACGGTTACTGCAAAGGAACGGTTTAACCTAGAAGAACGAAATTTGGTGAGCCAAGTGGGACTGGTGTACTGATCATTAAATGGATGTATCATCAAGATTGGGTGAAAAAATGTTTGCTGAGTTTTCAGGAAACTCGTAGTTTTTTGGAAGCTTGGCAACCCCTTTCAATGAAAGTGATTCTCGTCAGTCTCTGCTTGGGGCTACTTCCAGAGGACACAAACCATAGCCATAGAACTTGGAACTACATTATTGTGCCAAGTTTCAAAGAGCTAGCACAAACCGTGTTTGATTTAGAGTTCCAACTACATGTATCCATATAGGAGAAAACAGAGTGAAACCTAAACATGAAAACGGTTACTGCAAAGGAACGGTTTAAGCTAGAAGAACGAAATTTGGTGAGCCAAGTGGGACTGGTGTACTGATCATTACCTGCAAGTATCATCACGATTGGGTGAAAAAATGTTTGCTGAGATTTCCGGAAACTCGTAGTTTTTTGGAAGCTTGGCAACCCCTTTCAATGAAAGTGATTCACGTCAGTCTCTGCTTGGGGCTACTTCCAGAGGACACAAACCATAGCCATAGAACTTGGAACTACATTATTGTGCCAAGTTTCAAAGAGATAGCACAAACCGTGTTTGATTTAGAGTTCCAACTACATGTATCCATATAGGAGAAAACAGAGTGAAACCTAAACATGAAAACGGTTACTGCAAAGGAACGGTTTAAGCTAGAAGAACGAAATTTGGTGAGCCCAAGTGGGACTGGTGTACTGATCATTACCTGCAAGCATCATCACGATTGGGTGAAAAAATGTTTGCTGAGATTTCCGGAAACTCGTAGTTTTTTGGAAGCTTGGCAACCCTTTCAATGAAAGTGATTCTCGTCAGTCTCTGCTTGGGGTTACTTCCAGAGGACACAAACCATAGCCATAGAACTTGGAACTACATTATTGTGCCAAGTTTCAAAGAGATAGCACAAACCGTGTTTGATTTAGAGTTCCAAGTACATGTATCCATATAGGAGAAAACAGAGTGAAACCTAAACATGAAAACGGTTACTGCAAAGGAACGGTTTAACCTAGAAGAACGAAATTTGGTGAGCCAAGTGGGACTGGTGTACTGATCATTACCTGCAAGTATCATCACGATTGGGTGAAAAAATATTTGCTGAGATTTCCGGAAACTTGTAGTTTTTGGAAGCTTGGCAACCCCTTTCAATGAAAGTGATTCTCGTCAGTCTCTGCTTGGGGATACTTCCAGAGGACACAAACCATACCCATAGAACTTGGAATTACATTATTGTGCCAAGTTTCAAAGAGATAGCACAAACCTTGTTTGATTTAGAGTTCCAACTACATGTATCCATATAGGAGAAAACAGAGTGAAACCTAAACATGAAAACGGTTACTGCAAAGGAACGGTTTAACCTAGAAGAACGAAATTTGGTGAGCCAAGTGGGACTGGTGTACTGATCATTAAATGGATTATCATCAAGATTGGGTGAAAAAATGTTTG
>NW_027552678.1:0-64285 GCF_045843805.1 Urocitellus parryii | reverse complement strand
TGGTGTACTGATCATTAAATGGAAGTATCATCAAGATTGGGTGAAAAAATGTTTGCTAAGATTTCAGGAAACTCACAGTTTTTTTGAAGCTTCGCAACCCCTTTCAATGAAAGTGATTCTCGTCAGTCTCTGCTTGGGGCTACTTCAATAGGACACAAACCATAGCGATAGAACTTGGAACTACATTATTGTGCCAAGTTTCAAACAGCTATCACAAACCGTGTTTGATTTAGAGTTCCAATTACATGTATCCATATAGGAGAAAACAGAGTGAAACTACTGCAAAGGAACGGTTTGACCTAGAAGAACGAAATTTGGTGAGCCAAGTGGGATTGGTGTACTGATAATTACCTGCAAGTATCATCAAGATTGGGTGAAAAATGTTTGCTGTGATTTCAGGAAATTCGTAGTTTTTTGGAAGCTTGGCAACCCCTTTCAATGAAAGTGATTCTCGTCAGTCTCTGCTTGGGGCTACTTCAATAGGACACAAACCATAGCGATAGAACTTGGAACTACATGATTGTGCCAAGTTTCAAGGAGCTAGCACAAACCGTGTTTGATTTAGAGTTCCAGCTACATGTATCCATATTGGAGAAAACACAGTGAAACCTAAACATGAAAACGGTTACTGCAAAGGAACGGTTTGACCTAGAAGAACGAAATTTGGTGAGCCAAGTGGGATTGGTGTACTGATCATTACCTGCAAGTATCATCAAGATTAGGTGAAAAAATGTTTGCTGAGATTTCAGGAAACTCGTAGTTTTTTGGAAGCTTGGCAACCCCTTTCAATGAAAGTATTTCTCGTCAGTCTCTGCTTGGGGCTACTTCAATAGGACACAAAACATAGCGATAGAACTTGGAACTACATTATTGTGCCAATTTTCAAAGAGCTAGCACAAACCGTGTTTGATTTAGAGTTCCTACTACATGTATCCATATAGGAGAAAACAGAGTGAAACCTAAACATGAAAACGGTTAGTGCAAAGGAACGGTTTGACCTAGAAGAACGAAATTTGGTGAGCCAAGTGGGATTGGTGTACTTTTCATTAAATCGAAGTATCATCAATATTGGGTGAAAAATGTTTGCTGAGATTTCAGGAAACTCGCAGTTTTTTTGAAGCTTGGCAACCCCTTTCAATGTAAGTGATTCTCGTCAGTCTCTGCTTGGGGCTACTTCAATAGGACACAAACCATAGCGATAGAACTTGGAACTACATTATTGTGCCAAGTTTCAAACAGCTAGCACAAACCGTGTTTGATTTAGAGTTCCAACTACATGTATCCATATAGGAGAAAACAGAGTGAAACCTAAACATGAAAACGGTTACTGCAAAGGAACGGTTTGACCTAGAAGAACGAAATTTGGTGAGCCAAGTGGGATTGGTGTACTGATAATTACCTGCTAGTATCATCAAGATTGGGTGAAAAAATGTTTGCTGGGATTTCAGGAAACTCGTAGTTTTTTGGAAGCTTGGCAACCCCTTTCAATGAAAGTGATTCTCGTCAGTCTCTGCTTGGGGCTACTTCAATAGGACACAAACCATAGCGATAGAACTTGGAACTACATTATTGTGCCAAGTTTCAAAGAGCTAGCACAAACCACGTTTGATTTAGAGTTCCAACTACATGTATCCATATAGGAGAAAACAGACTGAAAACTAAACATGAAAACGGTTACTGCAAAGGAACGGTTTAACCTAGAAGAACGAAATTTGGTGAGCCAAGTGGGATTGGTGTACTGATAATTACCTGCTAGTATCATCAAGATTCGGTGAAAAAATGTTTGCTGGGATTTCAGGAAACTCGTAGTTTTTTGGAAGATTGGCAACCCCTTTCAATGAAAGTGATTCTCGTCAGTCTCTGCTTGGGGCTACTTCAATAGGACACAAACCATAGCGATAGAACTTGGAACTACATTATTGTGCCAAGTTTCAATGAGCTAGCACAAACCGTGTTTGATTTAGAGTTCCAACTACATGTATCCATATAGGAGAAAACAGACTGAAACCTAAACATGAAAACGGTTACTGCAAAGGAACGGTTTAACCTAGAAGAACGAAATTTGGTGAGCCAAGTGGGATTGGTGTACTGATCATTAAATGGAAGTATCATCAAGATTGGGTGAAAAAATGTTTGCTAAGATTTCAGGAAACTCACAGTTTTTTTGAAGCTTGGCAACCCCTTTCAATGAAAGTGATTCTCGTCAGTCTCTGCTTGGGGCTACTTCAATAGGACACAAACCATAGCGATAGAACTTGGAACTACATTATTGTGCCAAGTTTCAAACAGCTATCACAAACCGTGTTTGATTTAGAGTTCCAATTACATGTATCCATATAGGAGAAAACAGAGTGAAACCTAAACATGAAAACGGTTACTGCAAAGGAACGGTTTGACCTAGAAGAACGAAATTTGGTGAGCCAAGTGGGATTGGTGTACTGATAATTACCTGCAAGTATCATCAAGATTGGGTGAAAAATGTTTGCTGTGATTTCAGGAAATTCGTAGTTTTTTGGAAGCTTGGCAACCCCTTTCAATGAAAGTGATTCTCGTCAGTCTCTGCTTGGGGCTACTTCAATAGGACACAAACCATAGCGATAGAACTTGGAACTACATGATTGTGCCAAGTTTCAAGGAGCTAGCACAAACCGTGTTTGATTTAGAGTTCCAGCTACATGTATCCATATTGGAGAAAACACAGTGAAACCTAAACATGAAAACGGTTACTGCAAAGGAACGGTTTGACCTAGAAGAACGAAATTTGGTGAGCCAAGTGGGATTGGTGTACTGATCATTACCTGCAAGTATCATCAAGATTAGGTGAAAAAATGTTTGCTGAGATTTCAGGAAACTCGTAGTTTTTTGGAAGCTTGGCAACCCCTTTCAATGAAAGTATTTCTCGTCAGTCTCTGCTTGGGGCTACTTCAATAGGACACAAAACATAGCGATAGAACTTGGAACTACATTATTGTGCCAATTTTCAAAGAGCTAGCACAAACCGTGTTTGATTTAGAGTTCCTACTACATGTATCCATATAGGAGAAAACAGAGTGAAACCTAAACATGAAAACGGTTAGTGCAAAGGAACGGTTTGACCTAGAAGAACGAAATTTGGTGAGCCAAGTGGGATTGGTGTACTTTTCATTAAATCGAAGTATCATCAATATTGGGTGAAAAAATGTTTGCTGAGATTTCAGGAAACTCGCAGTTTTTTTGAAGCTTGGCAACCCCTTTCAATGTAAGTGATTCTCGTCAGTCTCTGCTTGGGGCTACTTGGCTACTTCAATAGGACACAAACCATAGCGATAGAACTTGGAACTACATTATTGTGCCAAGTTTCAAACAGCTAGCACAAACCGTGTTTGATTTAGAGTTCCAACTACATGTATCCATATAGGAGAAAACAGAGTGAAACCTAAACATGAAAACGGTTACTGCAAAGGAACGGTTTGACCTAGAAGAACGAAATTTGGTGAGCCAAGTGGGATTGGTGTACTGATAATTACCTGCTAGTATCATCAAGATTGGGTGAAAAAATGTTTGCTGGGATTTCAGGAAACTCGTAGTTTTTTGGAAGCTTGGCAACCCCTTTCAATGAAAGTGATTCTCGTCAGTCTCTGCTTGGGGCTACTTCAATAGGACACAAACCATAGCGATAGAACTTGGAACTACATTATTGTGCCAAGTTTCAAAGAGCTAGCACAAACCGTGTTTGATTTAGAGTTCCAACTACATGTATCCATATAGGAGAAAACAGAGTGAAACCTAAACATGAAAACGGTTACTGCAAAGGAACGGTTTGACCTAGAAGAACGAAATTTGGTGAGCCAAGTGGGATCGGTGTACTTTTCATTAAATGGAAGGATCATCAAGATTGGTGAAAAAATGTTTGCTGATATTTCAGGAAACTCATAGTATTTGGAAGCTTGGCAACCCCTTTCAATGAAAGTGATTCTCGTCAGTCTCTGCTTGGGGCTACTTCAATAGGACACAAACCATAGCGATAGAACTTGGAACTACATTATTGTGCCAAGTTTCAAAGAGCTAGCACAAACCACGTTTGATTTAGAGTTCCAACTACATGTATCCATATAGGAGAAAACAGAGTGAAACCTAAACATGAAAACGGTTAGTGCAAAGGAACGGTTTGACCTAGAAGAACGAAATTTGGTGAGCCAAGTTGGATTGGTGTACTGATCATTAAATGGAAGTATCATCAAGATTGGGTGAAAAAATGTTTGCTGAGATTTCAGGAAACTCGTAGTTTTTTTTAAGCTTGGCAACCCCTTTCAATGAAAGTGATTCTCGTTAGTCTCTGCTTGGGGCTACTTCAATAGGACACAAACCATAGCGATAGAACTTGGAACTACATTATTGTGCCAAGTTTCAAACAGCTAGCACAATCCGTGTTTTATTTAGAGTTCCAACTACATGTATCCATATAGGAGAAAACAGACTGAAACCTAAACATGAAAACGGTTACTGCAAAGGAACGGTTTTTACCTAGAAGAATGAAATTTGGTGAGCCAAGTGGGATTGGTGTACTGATAATTACCTGCTAGTATCATCAAGATTCGGTGAAAAAATGTTTGCTGGGATTTCAGGAAACTCGTAGTTTTTTGGAAGCTTGGCAACCCCTTCCAATGAAAGTGATTCTCGTCAGTCTCTGCTTGGGGCTACTTCAATAGGACACAAACCATAGCGATAGAACTTGGAACTACATTATTGTGCCAAGTTTCAAAGAGCTAGCACAAACCGTGTTTGATTTAGAGTTCCAACTACATGTATCCATATAGGAGAAAACAGAGTGAAACCTAAACATGAAAACGGTTACTGCAAAGGAACGGTTTAACCTAGAAGAACGAAATTTGGTGAGCCAAGTGGGATTGGTGTACTGATCATTAAATGGAAGTATCATCAAGATTGGGTGAAAAATGTTTGCTGAGATTTCAGGAAACTCGTAGTTTTTTGGAAGCTTGGCAACCCCTTTCAATGAAAGTGATTCTCGTCAGTCTCTGCTTGGGGCTACTTCAATAGGACACAAAACATAGCGATAGAACTTGGAACTACATTATTGTGCCAATTTTCAAAGAGCTAGCACAAACCGTGTTTGATTTAGAGTTCCTACTACATGTATCCATATAGGAGAAAACAGAGTGAAACCTAAACATGAAAACGGTTAGTGCAAAGGAACGGTTTGACCTAGAAGAACGAAATTTGGTGAGCCAAGTGGGATTGGTGTACTTTTCATTAAATGGAAGTATCATCAATATTGGGTGAAAAAATGTTTGCTGAGATTTCAGGAAACTCGCAGTTTTTTTGAAGCTTGGCAACCCCTTTCAATGTAAGTGATTCTCGTCAGTCTCTGCTTGGGGCTACTTCAATAGGACACAAACCATAGCGATAGAACTTGGAACTACATTATTGTGCCACGTTTCAAGGAGCTAGCACAAACCGTGTTTGATTTAGAGTTCCAACTACATGTATCCATATAGGAGAAAACAGAGTGAAACCTAAACATGAAAACGGTTACTGCAAAGGAACGGTTTGACCTAGAAGAACGAAATTTGGTGAGCCAAGTGGATTGGTGTACTGATAATTACCTGCTAGTATCATCAAGATTGGGTGAAAAATGTTTGCTGGGATTTCAGGAAACTCGTAGTTTTTTGGAAGCTTGGCAACCCCTTTCAATGAAAGTGATTCTCGTCAGTCTCTGCTTGGGGCTACTTCAATAGGACACAAACCATAGCGATAGAACTTGGAACTACATTATTGTGCCAAGTTTCAAAGAGCTAGCACAAACCGTGTTTGATTTAGAGTTCCAACTACATGTATCCATATAGGAGAAAACAGAGTGAAACCTAAACATGAAAACGGTTACTGCAAAGGAACGGTTTGACCTAGAAGAACGAAATTTGGTGAGCCAAGTGGGATCGGTGTACTTTTCATTAAATGGAAGGATCATCAAGATTGGGTGAAAAAATGTTTGCTGATATTTCAGGAAACTCGTAGTATTTGGAAGCTTGGCAACCCCTTTCAATGAAAGTGATTCTCGTCAGTCTCTGCTTGGGGCTACTTCAATAGGACACAAACCATAGCGATAGAACTTGGAACTACATTATTGTGCCAAGTTTCAAAGAGCTAGCACAAACCACGTTTGATTTAGAGTTCCAACTACATGTATCCATATAGGAGAAAACAGAGTGAAACCTAAACATGAAAACGGTTAGTGCAAAGGAACGGTTTGACCTAGAAGAACGAAATTTGGTGAGCCAAGTTGGATTGGTGTACTGATCATTAAATGGAAGTATCATCAAGATTGGGGGAAAAAATGTTTGCTGAGATTTCAGGAAACTCGTAGTTTTTTGGAAGCTTGGCAACCCCTTTCAATGAAAGTGATTCTCGTTAGTCTCTGCTTGGGGCTACTTCAATAGGACACAAACCATAGCGATAGAACTTGGAACTACATTATTGTGCCAAGTTTCAAACAGCTAGCACAATCCGTGTTTTATTTAGAGTTCCAACTACATGTATCCATATAGGAGAAAACAGACTGAAACCTAAACATGAAAACGGTTACTGCAAAGGAACGGTTTTTACCTAGAAGAACGAAATTTGGTGAGCCAAGTGGGATTGGTGTACTGATAATTACCTGCTAGTATCATCAAGATTCGGTGAAAAAATGTTTGCTGGGATTTCAGAAAACTCGTAGTTTTTTGGAAGCTTGGCAACCCCTTCCAATGAAAGTGATTCTCGTCAGTCTCTGCTTGGGGCTACTTCAATAGGACACAAACCATAGCGATAGAACTTGGAACTACATTATTGTGCCAAGTTTCAATGAGCTAGCACAAACCGTGTTTGATTTAGAGTTCCAACTACATGTATCCATATAGGAGAAAACAGACTGAAACCTAAACATGAAAACGGTTACTGCAAAGGAACGGTTTAACCTAGAAGAACGAACTTTGGTGAGCCAAGTGGGATTGGTGTACTGATCATTAAATGGAAGTATCATCAAGATTGGGTGAAAAAATGTTTGCTGAGATTTCAGGAAACTCGTAGTTTTTTGGAAGCTTGGCAACCCCTTTCAATGTAAGTGATTCTCGTCAGTCTCTGCTTGGGGCTACTTCAATAGGACACAAACCATAGCGATAGAACTTGGAACTACATTATTGTGCCAAGTTTCAAACAGCTAGCACAAACCGTGTTTGATTTAGAGTTCCAACTACATGTATCCATATAGGAGAAAACAGAGTGAAACCTAAACATGAAAACGGTTACTGCAAAGGAACGGTTTGACCTAGAAGAACGAAATTTGGTGAGCCAAGTGGGATTGGTGTACTGATAATTACCTGCTAGTATCATCATGATTGGGTGAAAAAATGTTTGCTGGGATTTCAGGAAACTCGTAGTTTTTTGGAAGCTTGGCAACCCCTTTCAATGAAAGTGATTCTCGTCAGTCTCTGCTTGGGGCTACTTCAATAGGACACAAACCATAGCGATAGAACTTGGAACTACATTATTGTGCCAAGTTTCAAAGAGCTAGCACAAACCACGTTTGATTTAGAGTTCCAACTACATGTATCCATATAGGAGAAAACAGAGTGAAACCTAAACATGAAAACGGTTAGTGCAAAGGAACGGTTTGACCTAGAAGAACGAAATTTGGTGAGCAAGTTGGATTGGTGTACTGATCATTAAATGGAAGTATCATCAAGATTCGGTGAAAAAATGTTTGCTGAGATTTCAGGAAACTCGTAGTTTTTTGGAAGCTTGGCAACCCCTTTCAATGAAAGTGATTCTCGTTAGTCTCTGCTTGGGCTACTTCAATAGGACACAAACCATAGCGATAGAACTTGGAACTACATTATTGTGCCAAGTTTCAAACAGCTAGCACAATCCGTGTTTTATTTAGAGTTCCAAATACATGTATCCATATAGGAGAAAACAGACTTAAACCTAACATGAAAACGGTTACTGCAAAGGAACGGTTTTTACCTAGAAGAACGAAATTTGGTGAGCCAAGTGGGATTGGTGTACTGATAATTACCTGCTAGTATCATCAAGATTAGGTGAAAAAATGTTTGCTGAGATTTCAGGAAACTCGTAGTTTTTTGGAAGCTTGGCAACCCCTTCCAATGAAAGTGATTCTCGTCAGTCTCTGCTTGGGGCTACTTCAATAGGACACAAACCATAGCGATAGAACTTGGAACTACATTATTGTGCCAAGTTTCAATGAGCTAGCACAAACCGTGTTTGATTTAGAGTTCCAACTACATGTATCCATATAGGAGAAAACAGACTGAAACCTAAACATGAAAACGGTTACTGCAAAGGAACGGTTTAACCTAGAAGAACGAAATTTGGTGAGCCAAGTGGGATTGGTGTACTGATCATTAAATGGAAGTATCATCAAGATTGGGTGAAAAAATGTTTGCTGAGATTTCAGGAAACTCGTAGTTTTTTGGAAGCTTGGCAACCCCTTTCAATGAAAGTGATTCTCGTCAGTCTCTGCTTGGGGCTACTTCAATAGGACACAAACCATAGCGATAGAACTTGGAACTACATTATTGTGCCAAGTTTCAAAGAGCTAGCACAAACCACGTTTGATTTAGAGTTCCAACTACATGTATCCATATAGGAGAAAACAGAGTGAAACCTAAACATGAAAACGGTTACTGCAAAGGAACGGTTTGACCTATAAGAACGAAATTTGGTGAGCCAAGTGGGATTGGTGTACTGATCATTAAATGGAAGTATCATCAAGATTTGTTGAAAAAATATTTGCTGAGATTTCAGGAAACTCGTAGTTTTTTGGAAGCTTGGCAACCCCTTTCAATGAAAGTGATTCTCGTCAGTCTCTGCTTGGGGCTAATTAAATAGGACACAAACCATAGCGATAGAACTTGGAACTACATTATTGTGCCAAGTTTCAATGAGCTAGCACAAACCGTGTTTGATTTAGAGTTCCAACTACATGTATCCATATAGGAGAAAACAGACTGAAACCTAAACATGAAAACGGTTACTGCAAAGGAACGGTTTAACCTAGAAGAACGAAATTTGGTGAGCCAAGTGGGATTGGTGTACTGATCATTAAATGGAAGTATCATCAAGATTGGGTGAAAAAATGTTTGCTGATATTTCAGGAAACTCGCAGTTTTTTTGAAGCTTGGCAACCCCTTTCAATGTAAGTGATTCTCGTCAGTCTCTGCTTGGGGCTACTTCAATAGGACACAAACCATAGCGATAGAACTTGGAACTACATTATTGTGCCACGTTTCAAGGAGCTAGCACAAACCGTGTTTGATTTAGAGTTCCAACTACATGTATCCATATAGGAGAAAACAGAGTGAAACCTAAACATGAAAACGGTTACTGCAAAGGAACGGTTTGACCTAGAAGAACGAAATTTGGTGAGCCAAGTGGGATTGGTGTACTGATAATTACCTGCAAGTATCATCAAGATTGGGTGAAAAATGTTTGCTGTGATTTCAGGAAATTCGTAGTTTTTTGGAAGCTTGGCAACCCCTTTCAATGAAAGTGATTCTCGTCAGTCTCTGCTTGGGGCTACTTCAATAGGACACAAACCATAGCGATAGAACTTGGAACTACATTATTGTGCCAAGTTTCAAGGAGCTAGCACAAACCGTGTTTGATTTAGAGTTCCAGCTACATGTATCCATATTGGAGAAAACACAGTGAAACCTAAACATGAAAACGGTAACTGCCAAGGAACGGTTTGACCTAGAAGAACGAAATTTGGTGAGCCACGTGGGATTGGTGTACTGATCATTACCTGCAAGTATCATCAAGATTAGGTGAAAAAATGTTTGCTGAGATTTCAGGAAACTCGTAGTTTTTTGGAAGCTTGGCAACCCCTTTCAATGAAAGTGATTCTCGTCAGTCTCTGCTTGGGGCTACTTCAATAGGACACAAAACATAGCGATAGAACTTGGAACTACATTATTGTGCCAATTTTCAAAGAGCTAGCACAAACCGTGTTTGATTTAGAGTTCCTACTACATGTATCCATATAGGAGAAAACAGAGTGAAACCTAAACATGAAAACGGTTAGTGCAAAGGAACGGTTTGACCTAGAAGAACGAAATTTGGTGAGCCAAGTGGGATTGGTGTACTTTTCATTAAATGGAAGTATCATCAATATTGGGTGAAAAAATGTTTGCTGAGATTTCAGGAAACTCGTAGTTTTTTGGAAGCTTGGCAACCCCTTACAATAAAAGTGATTCTCGTCAGTCTCTGCTTGGGGCTACTTCAATAGGACACAAACCATAGCGATAGAACTTGGAACTACATTATTGTGCCAAGTTTCAAACAGCTAGCCCAAACCGTGTTTGATTTAGAGTTCCAACTACATGTATCCATATAGGAGAAAACAGAGTGAAACCTAAACATGAAAACGGTTACTGCAAAGGAACGGTTTGACCTAGAAGAACGAAATTTGGTGAGCCAAGTGGGATTGTTGTACTTTTCATTAAATGGAAGTATCATCAAGATTGGGTGAAAAAATGTTTGCTGAGATTTCAGGAAACTCGTAGTTTTTTGGAAGCTTGGCAACCCCTTACAATGAAAGTGATTCTCGTCAGTCTCTGCTTGGGGCTACTTCAATAGGACACAAACCATAGCGATAAAACTTGGAACTACATTATTGTGCCAAGTTTCAAACAGCTAGCACAAACCGTGTTTGATTTAGAGTTCCAACTACATGTATCCATATTGGAGAAAACACAGTGAAACCTAAACATGAAAACGGTTACTGCAAAGGAACGGTTTGACCTAGAAGCACGAAATTTGGTGAGCCAAGTGGGATTGGTGTACTGATCATTACCTGCAAGTATTATCAAGATTAGGTGAAAAAATGTTTGCTGAGATTTCAGGAAACTCGTAGTTTTTTCGAAGCTTGGCAACCCCTTTCAATGAAAGTGATTCTCGTCAGTCTCTGCTTGGGGCTACTTCAATAGGACACAAACCATAGCTATAGAACTTGGAACTACATTATTGTGCCAATTTTCAAAGAGCTAGCACAAACCGTGTTTGATTTCGACTTCCAACTACATGTATCCATATTGGAGAAAACAGAGTGAAACCTAAACATGAAAACGGTTACTGCAAAGGAACGGTTTAACCTAGAAGAACGAACTTTGGTGAGCCAAGTGGGATTGGTGTACTGATCATTAAATGGAAGTATCATCAAGATTGGGTGAAAAAATGTTTGCTGAGATTTCAGGAAACTCGTAGTTTTTTGGAAGCTTGGCAACCCCTTTCAATGAAAGTGATTCTCGTCAGTCTCTGCTTGGGGCTACTTCAATAGGACACAAAACATAGCGATAGAACTTGGAACTACATTATTGTGCCAATTTTCAAAGAGCTAGCACAAACCGTGTTTGATTTAGAGTTCCTACTACATGTATCCATATAGGAGAAAACAGAGTGAAACCTAAACATGAAAACGGTTAGTGCAAAGGAACGGTTTGACCTAGAAGAACGAAATTTGGTGAGCCAAGTGGGATTGGTGTACTTTTCATTAAATGGAAGTATCATCAATATTGGGTGAAAAAATGTTTGCTGAGATTTCAGGAAACTCGCAGTTTTTTTGAAGCTTGGCAACCCCTTTCAATGTAAGTGATTCTCGTCAGTCTCTGCTTGGGGCTACTTCAATAGGACACAAACCATAGCGATAGAACTTGGAACTACATTATTGTGCCAAGTTTCAAACAGCTAGCACAAACCGTGTTTGATTTAGAGTTCCAACTACATGTATCCATATAGGAGAAAACAGAGTGAAACCTAAACATGAAAACGGTTACTGCAAAGGAACGGTTTGACCTAGAAGAACGAAATTTGGTGAGCCAAGTGGGATTGGTGTACTGATAATTACCTGCTAGTATCATCAAGATTGGGTGAAAAAATGTTTGCTGGGATTTCAGGAAACTCGTAGTTTTTTGGAAGCTTGGCAACCCCTTTCAATGAAAGTGATTCTCGTCAGTCTCTGCTTGGGGCTACTTCAATAGGACACAAAACATAGCGATAGAACTTGGAACTACATTATTGTGCCAATTTTCAAAGAGCTAGCACAAACCGTGTTTGATTTAGAGTTCCTACTACATGTATCCATATAGGAGAAAACAGAGTGAAACCTAAACATGAAAACGGTTAGTGCAAAGGAACGGTTTGACCTAGAAGAACGAAATTTGGTGAGCCAAGTGGGATTGGTGTACTTTTCATTAAATGGAAGTATCATCAATATTGGGTGAAAAAATGTTTGCTGAGATTTCAGGAAACTCGCAGTTTTTTTGAAGCTTGGCAACCCCTTTCAATGTAAGTGATTCTCGTCAGTCTCTGCTTGGGGCTACTTCAATAGGACACAAACCATAGCGATAGAACTTGGAACTACATTATTGTGCCAAGTTTCAAACAGCTAGCACAAACCGTGTTTGATTTAGAGTTCCAACTACATGTATCCATATAGGAGAAAACAGAGTGAAACCTAAACATGAAAACGGTTACTGCAAAGGAACGGTTTGACCTAGAAGAACGAAATTTGGTGAGCCAAGTGGGATTGGTGTACTGATAATTACCTGCTAGTATCATCAAGATTGGGTGAAAAAATGTTTGCTGGGATTTCAGGAAACTCGTAGTTTTTTGGAAGCTTGGCAACCCCTTTCAATGAAAGTGATTCTCGTCAGTCTCTGCTTGGGGCTACTTCAATAGGACACAAACCATAGCGATAGAACTTGGAACTACATTATTGTGCCAAGTTTCAAAGAGCTAGCACAAACCACGTTTGATTTAGAGTTCCAACTACATGTATCCATATAGGAGAAAACAGAGTGAAACCTAAACATGAAAACGGTTAGTGCAAAGGAACGGTTTGACCTAGAAGAACGAAATTTGGTGAGCCAAGTTGGATTGGTGTACTATCATTAAATGGAAGTATCATCAAGATTGGGTGAAAAAATGTTTTGCTGAGATTTCAGGAAACTCGTAGTTTTTTGAAGCTTGGCAACCCCTTTCAATGAAAGTGATTCTCGTTAGTCTCTGCTTGGGGCTACTTCAATAGGACACAAACCATAGCGATAGAACTTGGAACTACATTATTGTGCCAAGTTTCAAACAGCTAGCACAATCCGTGTTTTATTTAGAGTTCCAAATACATGTATCCATATAGGAGAAAACAGAGTGAAACCTAAACATGAAAACGGTTACTGCAAAGGAACGGTTTGACCTAGAAGAACGAAATTTGGTGAGCCAAGTGGGATTGGTGTACTGATAATTACCTGCAAGTATCATCAAGATTGGGTGAAAAATGTTTGCTGTGATTTCAGGAAATTCGTAGTTTTTGGAAGCTTGGCAACCCCTTTCAATGAAAGTGATTCTCGTCAGTCTCTGCTTGGGGCTACTTCAATAGGACACAAACCATAGCGATAGAACTTGGAACTACATTATTGTGCCAAGTTTCAAGGAGCTAGCACAAACCGTGTTTGATTTAGAGTTCCAGCTACATGTATCCATATTGGAGAAAACACAGTGAAACCTAAACATGAAAACGGTAACTGCCAAGGAACGGTTTGACCTAGAAGAACGAAATTTGGTGAGCCAAGTGGGATTGGTGTACTGATCATTACCTGCAAGTATCATCAAGATTAGGTGAAAAAATGTTTGCTGAGATTTCAGGAAACTCGTAATTTTTTGGAAGCTTGGCAACCCCTTTCAATGAAAGTGATTCTCGTCAGTCTCTGCTTGGGGCTACTTCAATAGGACACAAAACATAGCGATAGAACTTGGAACTACATTATTGTGCCAATTTTCAAAGAGCTAGCACAAACCGTGTTTGATTTAGAGTTCCTACTACATGTATCCATATAGGAGAAAACAGAGTGAAACCTAAACATGAAAACGGTTAGTGCAAAGGAACGGTTTGACCTAGAAGAACGAAATTTGGTGAGCCAAGTGGGATTGGTGTACTTTTCATTAAATGGAAGTATCATCAATATTGGGTGAAAAAATGTTTGCTGAGATTTCAGGAAACTCGTAGTTTTTTGGAAGCTTGGCAACCCCTTACAATGAAAGTGATTCTCGTCAGTCTCTGCTTGGGGCTACTTCAATAGGACACAAACCATAGCGATAGAACTTGGAACTACATTATTGTGCCAAGTTTCAAACAGCTAGCCCAAACCGTGTTGATTTAGAGTTCCAACTACATGTATCCATATAGGAAAAACAGAGTGAAACCTAAACATGAAAACGGTTACTGCAAAGGAACGGTTTGACCTAGAAGAACGAAATTTGGTGAGCCAAGTGGGATTGTTGTACTTTTCATTAAATGGAAGTATCATCAAGATTGGGTGAAAAAATGTTTGCTGAGATTTCAGGAAACTCGTAGTTTTTTGGAAGCTTGGCAACCCCTTACAATGAAAGTGATTCTCGTCAGTCTCTGCTTGGGGCTACTTCAATAGGACACAAACCATAGCGATAAAAATTGGAACTACATTATTGTGCCAAGTTTCAAACAGCTAGCACAAACCGTGTTTGATTTAGAGTTCCAACTACATGTATCCATATTGGAGAAAACACAGTGAAACCTAAACATGAAAACGGTTACTGCAAAGGAACGGTTTGACCTAGAAGCACGAAATTTGGTGAGCCAAGTGGGATTGGTGTACTGATCATTAACTGCAAGTATCATCAAGATTAGGTGAAAAAATGTTTGCTGAGATTTCAGGAAACTCGTAGTTTTTTCGAAGCTTGGCAACCCCTTTCAATGAAAGTGATTCTCGTCAGTCTCTGCTTGGGGCTACTTCAATAGGACACAAACCATAGCTATAGAACTTGGAACTACATTATTGTGCCAATTTTCAAAGAGCTAGCACAAACCGTGTTTGATTTCGACTTCCAACTACATGTATCCATATTGGAGAAAACAGAGTGAAACCTAAACATGAAAACGGTTACTGCAAAGGAACGGTTTAACCTAGAAGAACGAAATTTGGTGAGCCAAGTGGGATTGGTGTACTGATCAGTAAATGGAAGTATCATGAAGATTGGGTGAAAAAATGTTTGCTGAGATTTCAGGAAACTCGTAGTTTTTTGGAAGCTTGGCAACCCCTTTCAATGAAAGTGATTCTCGTCGGTCTCTGCTTGGGGCTACTTCAATAGGACACAAGCCATAGCGATAGAACTTGGAACTATATTGTTGTGAAAAGTTTCAAAGCGCTAGCACAAACCGTGTTTGATTTAGAGTTCCAACTACATATATCCATATAGGAGAAAACAGACTGAAACCTAAACATGAAAACGGTTACTGCAAAGGAACGGTTTTTACCTAGAAGAACGAAATTTGGTGAGCCAAGTGGGATTGGTGTACTGATAATTACCTGCTAGTATCATCAAGATTCGGTGAAAAATTGTTTGCTGGGATTTCAGGAAACTCGTAGTTTTTTGGAAGCTTGGCAACCCCTTCCAATGAAAGTGATTCTCGTCAGTCTCTGCTTGGGGCTACTTCAATAGGACACAAACCATAGCGATAGAACTTGGAACTACATTATTGTGCCAAGTTTCAATGAGCTAGCACAAACCGTGTTTGATTTAGAGTTCCAACTACATGTATCCATATAGGAGAAAACAGACTGAAACCTAAACATGAAAACGGTTACTGCAAAGGAACGGTTTAACCTAGAAGAACGAACTTTGGTGAGCCAAGTGGGATTGGTGTACTGATCATTAAATGGAAGTATCATCAAGATTGGGTGAAAAAATGTTTGCTGAGATTTCAGGAAACTCGTAGTTTTTTGGAAGCTTGGCAACCCCTTTCAATGAAAGTGATTCTCGTCAGTCTCTGCTTGGGGCTACTTCAATAGGACACAAAACATAGCGATAGAACTTGGAACTACATTATTGTGCCAATTTTCAAAGAGCTAGCACAAACCGTGTTTGATTTAGAGTTCCTACTACATGTATCCATATAGGAGAAAACAGAGTGAAACCTAAACATGAAAACGGTTAGTGCAAAGGAACGGTTTGACCTAGAAGAACGAAATTTGGTGAGCCAAGTGGGATTGGTGTACTTTTCATTAAATGGAAGTATCATCAATATTGGGTGAAAAAATGTTTGCTGAGATTTCAGGAAACTCGCAGTTAGTTTTTTTGAAGCTTGGCAACCCCTTTCAATGTAAGTGATTCTCGTCAGTCTCTGCTTGGGCTACTTCAATAGGACACAAACCATAGCGATAGAACTTGGAACTACATTATTGTGCCAAGTTTCAAACAGCTAGCACAAACCGTGTTTGATTTAGAGTTCCAACTACATGTATCCATATAGGAGAAAACAGAGTGAAACCTAAACATGAAAACGGTTACTGCAAAGGAACGGTTTGACCTAGAAGAACGAAATTTTGGTGAGCCAAGTGGGATTGGTGTACTGATAATTACCTGCTAGTATCATCAAGATTGGGTGAAAAAATGTTTGCTGGGATTTCAGGAAACTCGTAGTTTTTTGGAAGCTTGGCAACCCCTTCAATGAAAGTGATTCTCGTCAGTCTCTGCTTGGGGCTACTTCAATAGGACACAAACCATAGCGATAGAACTTGGAACTACATTATTGTGCCAAGTTTCAAAGAGCTAGCACAAAGCACGTTTGATTTAGAGTTCCAACTACATGTATCCATATAGGAGAAAACAGAGTGAAACCTAAACATGAAAACGGTTAGTGCAAAGGAACGGTTTGACCTAGAAGAACGAAATTTGGTGAGCCAAGTTGGATTGGTGTACTGATCATTAAATGGAAGTATCATCAAGATTGGGTGAAAAAATGTTTGCTGAGATTTCAGGAAACTCGCAGTTTTTGGAAGCTTGGCAACCCCTTTCAATGAAAGTGATTCTCGTCAGTCTCTGCTTGGGGCTACTTCAATAGGACACAAAACATAGCGATAGAACTTGGAACTACATTATTGTGCCAATTTTCAAAGAGCTAGCACAAACCGTGTTTGATTTAGAGTTCCTACTACATGTATCCATATAGGAGAAAACAGAGTGAAACCTAAACATGAAAACGGTTAGTGCAAAGGGAACGGTTTGACCTAGAAGAACGAAATTTGGTGAGCCAAGTGGGATTGGTGTACTTTTCATTAAATGGAAGTATCATCAATATTGGGTGAAAAAATGTTTGCTGAGATTTCAGGAAACTCGTAGTTTTTTGGAAGCTTGGCAACCCCTTACAATGAAAGTGATTCTCGTCAGTCTCTGCTTGGGGCTACTTCAATAGGACACAAACCATAGCGATAGAACTTGGAACTACATTATTGTGCCAAGTTTCAAACAGCTAGCCCAAACCGTGTTTGATTTAGAGTTCCAACTACATGTATCCATATAGGAGAAAACAGAGTGAAACCTAAACATGAAAACGGTTACTGCAAAGGAACGGTTTGACCTAGAAGAACGAAATTTGGTGAGCCAAGTGGGATTGTTGTACTTTTCATTAAATGGAAGTATCATCAAGATTGGGTGAAAAAAATGTTTGCTGAGATTTCAGGAAACTCGTAGTTTTTTGGAAGCTTGGCAACCCCTTACAATGAAAGTGATTCTCGTCAGTCTCTGCTTGGGGCTACTTCAATAAGACACAAACCATAGCGATAAAACTTGGAACTACATTATTGTGCCAAGTTTCAAACAGCTAGCACAAACCGTGTTTGATTTAGAGTTCCAACTACATGTATCCATATTGGAGAAAACACAGTGAAACCTAAAACATGAAAACGGTTACTGCAAAGGAACGGTTTGACCTAGAAGCACGAAATTTGGTGAGCCAAGTGGGATTGGTGTACTGATCATTAACTGCAAGTATCATCAAGATTAGGTGAAAAAATGTTTGCTGAGATTTCAGGAAACTCGTAGTTTTTTCGAAGCTTGGCAACCCCTTTCAATGAAAGTGATTCTCGTCAGTCTCTGCTTGGGGCTACTTCAATAGGACACAAACCATAGCTATAGAACTTGGAACTACATTATTGTGCCAATTTTCAAAGAGCTAGCACAAACCGTGTTTGATTTCGACTTCCAACTACATGTATCCATATTGGAGAAAACAGAGTGAAACCTAAACATGAAAACGGTTACTGCCAAGGAACGGTTTAACCTAGAAGAACGAAATTGGTGAGCCAAGTGGGATTGGTGTACTGATCAGTAAATGGAAGTATCATGAAGATTGGGTGAAAAATGTTTGCTGAGATTTCAGGAAACTCGTAGTTTTTGGAAGCTTGGCAACCCCTTTCAATGAAAGTGATTCTCGTCGGTCTCTGCTTGGGGCTACTTCAATAGGACACAAGCCATAGCGATAGAACTTGGAACTATATTGTTGTGAAAAGTTTCAAAGCGCTAGCACAAACCGTGTTTGATTTAGAGTTCCAACTACATATATCCATATAGGAGAAAACAGACTGAAACCTAAACATGAAAAACGGTTACTGCAAAGGAACGGTTTTACCTAGAAGAACGAAATTTGGTGAGCCAAGTGGGATTGGTGTACTGATAATTACCTGCTAGTATCATCAAGATTCGGTGAAAAATTGTTTGCTGGGATTTCAGGAAACTCGTAGTTTTTGGAAGCTTGGCAACCCCTTCCAATGAAAGTGATTCTCGTCAGTCTCTGCTTGGGGCTACTTCAATAGGACACAAACCATAGCGATAGAACTTGGAACTACATTATTGTGCCAAGTTTCAATGAGCTAGCACAAAACCGTGTTTGATTTAGAGTTCCAACTACATGTATCCATATAGGAGAAAACAGACTGAAACCTAAACATGAAAACGGTTACTGCAAAGGAACGGTTTAACCTAGAAGAACGAACTTTGGTGAGCCAAGTGGGATTGGTGTACTGATCATTAAATGGAAGTATCATCAAGATTGGGTGAAAAATGTTTGCTGAGATTTCAGGAAACTCGTAGTTTTTTGGAAGCTTGGCAACCCCTTTCAATGAAAGTGATTCTCGTCAGTCTCTGCTTGGGGCTACTTCAATAGGACACAAAACATAGCGATAGAACTTGGAACTACATTATTGTGCCAATTTTCAAAGAGCTAGCACAAACCGTGTTTGATTTAGAGTTCCTACTACATGTATCCATATAGGAGAAAACAGAGTGAAACCTAAACATGAAAACGGTTAGTGCAAAGGAACGGTTTGACCTAGAAGAACGAAATTTGGTGAGCCAAGTGGGATTGGTGTACTTTTCATTAAATGGAAGTATCATCAATATTGGGTGAAAAAATGTTTGCTGAGATTTCAGGAAACTCGCAGTTTTTTGAAGCTTGGCAACCCCTTTCAATGTAAGTGATTCTCGTCAGTCTCTGCTTGGGGCTACTTCAATAGGACACAAACCATAGCGATAGAACTTGGAACTACATTATTGTGCCAAGTTTCATACAGCTAGCACAAACCGTGTTTGATTTAGAGTTCCAACTACATGTATCCATATAGGAGAAAACAGAGTGAAACCTAAACATGAAAACGGTTACTGAAAAGGAACGGTTTGACCTAGAAGAACGAAATTTGGTGAGCCAAGTGGGATTGGTGTACTGATAATTACCTGCTAGTATCATCAAGATTGGGTGAAAAAATGTTTGCTGGGATTTCAGGAAACTCGTAGTTTTTTTGGAAGCTTGGCACCCCTTTCAATGAAAGTGATTCTCGTCAGTCTCTGCTTGGGGCTACTTCAATAGGACACAAACCATAGCGATAGAACTTGGAACTACATTATTGTGCAAGTTTCAAAGAGCTAGCACAAACCACGTTTGATTTAGAGTTCCAACTACATGTATCCATATAGGAGAAAACAGAGTGAAACCTAAACATGAAAACGGTTAGTGCAAAGGAACGGTTTGACCTAGAAGAACGAAATTTGGTGAGCCAAGTTGGATTGGTGTACTGATCATTAAATGGAAGTATCATCAAGATTGGGTGAAAAATGTTTGCTGAGATTTCAGGAAACTCGTAGTTTTTTGGAAGCTTGGCAACCCCTTTCAATGAAAGTGATTCTCGTTAGTCTCTGCTTGGGGCTACTTCAATAGGACACAAACCATAGCGATAGAACTTGGAACTACATTATTGTGCCAAGTTTCAAACAGCTAGCACAATCCGTGTTTTATTTAGAGTTCCAAATACATGTATCCATATAGGAGAAAACAGACTGAAACCTAAACATGAAAACGGTTACTGCAAAGGAACGGTTTTTACCTAGAAGAACGAAATTTGGTGAGCCAAGTGGGATTGGTGTACTGATAATTACCTGCTAGTATCATCAAGATTAGGTGAAAAAATGTATTGCTGAGATTTCAGGAAACTCGTAGTTTTTTGGGAAGCTTGGCAACCCCTTCCAATGAAAGTGATTCTCGTCAGTCTCTGCTTGGGGCTACTTCAATAGGACACAAACCATAGCGATAGAACTTGGAACTACATTATTGTGCCAAGTTTCAATGAGCTAGCACAAACCGTGTTTGATTTAGAGTTCCAACTACATGTATCCATATAGGAGAAAACCAGACTGAAAACCTAAACATGAAAACGGTTACTGCAAAGGAACGTTTTAACCTAGAAGAACGAAATTTGGTGAGCCAAGTGGGATTGGTGTACTGATCATTAAATGGAAGTATCATCAAGATTGGGTGAAAAAATGTTTGCTGAGATTTCAGGAAACTCGTAGTTTTTTGGAAGCTTGGCAACCCTTTCAATGAAAGTGATTCTCGTCAGTCTCTGCTTGGGGCTACTTCAATAGGACACAAACCATAGCGATAGAACGTGGAACTACATTATTGTGCCAAGTTTCAAAGAGCTAGCACAAACCACGTTTGATTTAGAGTTCCAACTACATGTATCCATATAGGAGAAACAGAGTGAAACCTAAACATGAAAACGGTTACTGCAAAGGAACGGTTTGACCTATAAGAACGAAATTTGGTGAGCCAAGTGGGATTGGTGTACTGATCATTAAATGGAAGTATCATCAAGATTGGTTGAAAAAATATTTGCTGAGATTTCAGGAAACTCGTAGTTTTTTTGGAAGCTTGGCAACCCCTTTCAATGAAAGTGATTCTCGTCAGTCTCTGCTTGGGGCTAATTAAATAGGACACAAACCATAGCGATAGAACTTGGAACTACATTATTGTGCCAAGTTTCAATGAGCTAGCACAAACCGTGTTTGATTTAGAGTTCCAACTACATGTATCCATATAGGAGAAAACAGACTGAAACCTAAACATGAAAACGGTTACTGCAAAGGAACGGTTTAACCTAGAAGAACGAAATTTGGTGAGCCAAGTGGGATTGGTGTACTGATCATTAAATGGAAGTATCATCAAGATTGGGTGAAAAAATGTTTGCTGAGATTTCAGGAAACTCGCAGTTTTTTTAAAGCTTGGCAACCCCTTTCAATGTAAGTGATTCTCGTCAGTCTCTGCTTGGGGCTACTTCAATAGGACACAAACCATAGCGATAGAACTTGGAACTACATTATTGTGCCACGTTTCAAGGAGCTAGCACAAACCGTGTTTGATTTAGAGTTCCAACTACATGTATCCATATAGGAGAAAAACAGAGTGAAACCTAAACATGAAAACGGTTACTGCAAAGGAACGGTTTGACCTAGAAGAACGAAATTTGGTGAGCCAAGTGGGATTGGTGTACTGATAATTACCTGCAAGTATCATCAAGATTGGGTGAAAAAATGTTTGCTGGGATTTCAGGAAACTCGTAGTTTTTTGGAAGCTTGGCAACCCCTTTCAATGAAAGTGATTCTCGTCAGTCTCTGCTTGGGGCTACTTCAATAGGACACAAACCATAGCGATAGATCTTGGAACTACATTATTGTGCCAAGTTTCAAGGAGCTAGCACAAACCTTGTTTGATTTAGAGTTCCAACTACATGTATCCATATTGGAGAAAACACAGTGAAACCTAAACATGAAAACGGTTACGGCAAAGGAACGGTTTGACCTAGAAGAACGAAATTTGGTGAGCCAAGTGGGATTGGTGTACTTTTCATTAAATGGAAGGATCATCAAGATTGGGTGAAAAAATGTTTGCTGAGATTTCAGGAAACTCGTAGTATTTGGAAGCTTGGCAACCCCTTTCAATGAAAGTGATTCTCGTCAGTCTCTGCTTGGGGCTACTTCAATAGGACACAAACCATAGCGATAGAACTTGGAACTACATTATTGTGCCAAGTTTCAATGAGCTAGCACAAACCGTGTTTGATTTAGAGTTCCAACTACATGTATCCATATAGGAGAAAACAGACTGAAACCTAAACATGAAAACGATTACTGCAAAGGAACGGTTTAAACCTAGAAGAACGAAATTTGGTGAGCCAAGTGGGATTGGTGTACTGATAATTACCTGCTAGTATCATCAAGATTCGGTGAAAAAATGTTTGCTGGGATTTCAGAAACTCGTAGTTTTTTGGAAGCTTGGCAACCCCTTTCAATGAAAGTGATTCTCGTCAGTCTCTGCTTGGGGCTACTTCAATAGGACACAAACCATAGCGATAGAACTTGGAACTACATTATTGTGCCAAGTTTCAAACAGCTAGCACAAACCGTGTTTGATTTAGAGTTCCAACTACATGTATCCATATAGGAGAAAACAGACTGAAACCTAAACATGAAAACGGTTACTGCAAAGGAACGGTTTAACCTAGAAGAACGAAATTTGGTGAGCCAAGTGGGATTGGTGTACTGATCATTAAATGGAAGTATCATCAAGATTGGGTGAAAAAATGTTTGCTAAGATTTCAGGAACTCACAGTTTTTTTGAAGCTTCGCAACCCCTTTCAATGAAAGTGATTCTCGTCAGTCTCTGCTTGGGGCTACTTCAATAGGACACAAACCATAGCGATAGAACTTGGAACTACATTATTGTGCCAAGTTTTCAAACAGCTATCACAAACCGTGTTTGATTTAGAGTTCCAATTACATGTATCCATATAGGAGAAAACAGAGTGAAACCTAAACATGAAAACGGTTACTGCAAAGGAACGGTTTGACCTAGAAGAACGAAATTTGGTGAGCCAAGTGGGATTGGTGTACTGATAATTACCTGCAAGTATCATCAAGATTGGGTGAAAAATGTTTGCTGTGATTTCAGGAAATTCGTAGTTTTTTGGAAGCTTGGCAACCCCTTTCAATGAAAGTGATTCTCGTCAGTCTCTGCTTGGGGCTACTTCAATAGGACACAAACCATAGCGATAGAACTTGGAACTACATTATTGTGCCAAGTTTCAAGGAGCTAGCACAACCGTGTTTGATTTAGAGTTCCAGCTACATGTATCCATATTGGAGAAAACACAGTGAAACCTAAACATGAAAAACGGTAACTGCCAAGGAACGGTTTGACCTAGAAGAACGAAATTTGGTGAGCCAAGTGGGATTGGTGTACTGATCATTACCTGCAAGTATCATCAAGATTAGGTGAAAAAATGTTTGCTGAGATTTCAGGAAACTCGTAGTTTTCTGGAAGCTTGGCAACCCCTTTCAATGAAAGTAATTCTCGTCAGTCTCTGCTTGGGGCTACTTCAATAGGACACAAAACATAGCGATAGAACTTGGAACTACATTATTGTGCCAATTTTCAAAGAGCTAGCACAAACCGTGTTTGATTTAGAGTTCCTACTACATGTATCCATATAGGAGAAAACAGAGTGAAACCTAAACATGAAAACGGTTAGTGCAAAGGAACGGTTTGACCTAGAAGAACGAAATTTGGTGAGCCAAGTGAGATTGGTGTACTTTTCATTAAATGGAAGTATCATCAATATTGGGTGAAAAAATGTTTGCTGAGATTTCAGGAAACTCGTAGTTTTTTGGAAGCTTGGCAACCCCTTACAATGAAAGTGATTCTCGTCAGTCTCTGCTTGGGGCTACTTCAATAGGACACAAACCATAGCGATAGAACTTGGAACTACATTATTGTGCCAAGTTTCAAACAGCTAGCCCAAACCGTGTTTGATTTAGAGTTCCAACTACATGTATCCATATAGGAGAAAACAGAGTGAAACCTAAACATGAAAACGGTTACTGCAAAGGAACGGTTTGACCTAGAAGAACGAAATTTGGTGAGCCAAGTGGGATTGTTGTACTTTTCATTAAATGGAAGTATCATCAAGATTGGGTGAAAAAATGTTGCTGAGATTTCAGGAAACTCGTAGTTTTTTGGAAGCTTGGCAACCCCTTACAATGAAAGTGATTCTCGTCAGTCTCTGCTTGGGGCTACTTCAATAGGACACAAACCATAGCGATAAAACTTGGAACTACATTATTGTGCCAATTTTCAAAGAGCTAGCACAAACCGTGTTTGATTTCGACTTCCAACTACATGTATCCATATTGGAGAAAACAGAGTGAAACCTAAACATGAAAACGGTTACTGCAAAGCAACGGTTTGACCTAGAAGAATGAAATTTGGTGAGCCAAGTGGGATTGGTGTACTGATCATTAAATGGAAGTATCATCAAGATTGGGTGAAAAAATGTATGCTGAGATTTCAGGAAACTCGTAGTTTTTTGGAAGCTTGGCAACCCCTTTCAATGAAAGTGATTCTCGTCAGTCTCTGCTTGGTGCTACTTCAATAGGACACAAACCATAGCTATAGAACTTGGAACTACATTATTGTGCCAATTTTCAAAGAGCTAGCACAAACCGTGTTTGATTTCGACTTCCAACTACATGTATCCATATTGTAGAAAACAGAGTGAAACCTAAACATGAAAACGTTACTGCAAAGGAACGGTTTAACCTAGAAGAACGAAATTTGGTGAGCCAAGTGGGATTGGTGTACTGATCATTAAATGGAAGTATCATGAAGATTGGGTGAAAAAATGTTTGCTGAGATTTCAGGAAACTCGTAGTTTTTTGGAAGCTTGGCAACCCCTTTCAATGAAAGTGATTCTCGTCGGTCTCTGCTTGGGGCTACTTCAATAGGACACAAGCCATAGCGATAGAACTTGGAACTATATTGTTGTGAAAAGTTTCAAAGCGCTAGCACAAACCGTGTTTGATTTAGAGTTCCAACTACATATATCCATATAGGAGAAAACACACTGAAACCTAAACATGAAAACGGTTACTGCAAAGGAACGGTTTAACCTAGAAGAACGTAATTTGGTGAGCTAAGTGGGATTGGTGTACTGATCATTAAATGGAAGTATCATCAAGATTGGGTGAAAAAATGTTTGCTGAGATTTCAGGAAACTCGTAGTTTTTTGGAAGCATGGCAACCCCTTTCAATGAAAGTGATTCTCGTCAGTCTCGGCTTGGGGCTTCTTCAATAGGACACAAACCATAGCGATAGAACTTGGAACTACATTATTTTGCCAAGTTTCAAAGAGCTAGCACAAACCACGTTTGATTTAGAGTTCCAACTACATGTATCCATATAGGAGAAAACAGAGTGAAACCTAAACATGAAAACGGTTAGTGCAAAGGAACGGTTTGACCTAGGAGAACGAAATTTGGTGAGCCAAGTTGGATTGGTGTAATGATCATTAAATGGAAGTATCATCAAGATTGGGTGAAAAAATGTTTGCTGAGATTTCAGGAAACTCGCAGTTTTTTGGAAGCTTTGCAAACCCTTTCAATGAAAGTGATTCTCGTCAGTCTCTGCTTGGGGCTACTTCAATAGGACACAAACCATAGCGATAGAACTTGGAACTACATTATTGTGCCAAGTTTCAATGAGCTAGCACAAACCGTGTTTGATTTAGAGTTCCAACTACATGTATCCATATAGGAGAACACAGACTGAAACCTAAACATGAAAACGGTTACTGCAAAGGAACGGTTTAACCTAGAAGAACGAAATTTGGTGAGCCAAGTGGGATTGGTGTACTGATAATTACCTGCTAGTATCATCAAGATTCGGTGAAAAAATGTTTGCTGGGATTTCAGGAAACTCGTAGTTTTTTGGAAGCTTGGCAACCCCTTTCAATGAAAGTGATTCTCGTCAGTCTCTGCTTGGGGCTACTTCAATAGGACACAAACCATAGCGATAGAACTTGGAACTACATTATTGTGCCAAGTTTCAAACAGCTAGCACAAACCGTGTTTGATTTAGAGTTCCAACAACATGTATCCATATAGGAGAAAACAGAGTGAAACCTAAACATGAAAACGGTTACTGCAAAGGAACGGTTTAACCTAGAAGAACGAAATTTGGTGAGCCAAGTGGGATTGGTGTACTGATCATTAAATGGAAGTATCATCAAATTGGGTGAAAAAATGTTTGCTAAGATTTCAGGAAACTCACAGTTTTTTTGAAGCTTCGCAACCCCTTTCAATGAAAGTGATTCTCGTCAGTCTCTGCTTGGGGCTACTTCAATAGGACACAAACCATAGCGATAGAACTTGGAACTACATTATTGTGCCAAGTTTCAAACAGCTATCACAAACCGTGTTTGATTTAGAGTTCCAATTACATGTATCCATATAGGAGAAAACAGAGTGAAACCTAAACATGAAAACGGTTACTGCAAAGGAACGGTTTGACCTAGAAGAACGAAATTTGGTGAGCCAAGTGGGATTGGTGTACTGATAATTACCTGCAAGTATCATCAAGATTGGGTGAAAAATGTTTGCTGTGATTTCAGGAAATTCGTAGTTTTTTGGAAGCTTGGCAACCCCTTTCAATGAAAGTGATTCTCGTCAGTCTCTGCTTGGGGCTACTTCAATAGGACACAAACCATAGCGATAGAACTTGGAACTACATTATTGTGCCAAGTTTCAAGGAGCTAGCACAAACCGTGTTTGATTTAGAGTTCCAGCTACATGTATCCATATTGGAGAAAACACAGTGAAACCTAAACATGAAAACGGTAACTGCAAAGGAACGGTTTGACCTAGAAGAACGAAATTTGGTGAGCCAAGTGGGATTGGTGTACTGATCATTACCTGCAAGTATCATCAAGATTAGGTGAAAAAATGTTTGCTGAGATTTCAGGAAACTCGTAGTTTTTTGGAAGCTTGGCAACCCCTTTCAATGAAAGTGATTCTCGTCAGTCTCTGCTTGGGGCTACTTCAATAGGACACAAAACATAGCGATAGAACTTGGAACTACATTATTGTGCCAATTTTCAAAGAGCTAGCACAAACCGTGTTTGATTTAGAGTTCCTACTACATGTATCCATATAGGAGAAAACAGAGTGAAACCTAAACATGAAAACGGTTAGTGCAAAGGAACGGTTTGACCTAGAAGAACGAAATTTGGTGAGCCAAGTGGGATTGGTGTACTTTTCATTAAATGGAAGTATCATCAATATTGGGTGAAAAAATGTTTGCTGAGATTTCAGGAAACTCGTAGTTTTTTGGAAGCTTGGCAACCCCTTACAATGTAAGTGATTCTCGTCAGTCTCTGCTTGGGGCTACTTCAATAGGACACAAACCATAGCGATAGAACTTGGAACTACATTATTGTGCCAAGTTTCAAACAGCTAGCACAAACCGTGTTTGATTTAGAGTTCCAACTACATGTATCCATATAGGAGAAAACAGAGTGAAACCTAAACATGAAAACGGTTACTGCAAAGGAACGGTTTGACCTAGAAGAACGAAATTTGGTGAGCCAAGTGGGATTGGTGTACTTTTCATTAAATGGAAGTATCATCAAGATTGGGTGAAAAAATGTTTGCTGAGATTTCAGGAAACTCGTAGTTTTTTGGAAGCTTGGCAACCCCTTACAATGAAAGTGATTCTCGTCAGTCTCTGCTTGGGGCTACTTCAATAGGACACAAACCATAGCGATAGAACTTGGAACTACATTATTGTGCCAAGTTTCAAACAGCTAGCACAAACCGTGTTTGATTTAGAGTTCCAACTACATGTATCCATATTGGAGAAAACACAGTGAAACCTAAACATGAAAACGGTTACTGCAAAGGAACGGTTTGACCTAGAAGAACGAAATTTGGTGAGCCAAGTGGGATTGGTGTACTGATCATTACCTGCAAGTATCATCAAGATTAAGTGAAAAAATGTTTGCTGAGATTTCAGGAAACTCGTAGTTTTTTGGAAGCTTGGCAACCCCTTTCAATGAAAGTGATTCTCGTCAGTCTCTGCTTGGGGCTACTTCAATAGGACACAAACCATAGCGATAGAACTTGGAACTACATTATTGTGCCAATTTTCAAAGAGCTAGCACAAACCGTGTTTGATTTAGAGTTCCTACTACATGTATCCATATAGGAGAAAACAGAGTGAAACCTAAACATGAAAACGGTTACTGCAAAGCAACGGTTTGACCTAGAAGAATGAAATTTGGTGAGCCAAGTGGGATTGGTGTACTGATCATTAAATGGAAGTATCATCAAGATTGGGTGAAAAAATGTATGCTGAGATTTCAGGAAACTCGTAGTTTTTTGGAAGCTTGGCAACCCCTTTCAATGAAAGTGATTCTCGTCAGTCTCTGCTTGGGGCTACTTCAATAGGACACAAACCATAGCTATAGAACATGGAACTACATTATTGTGCCAATTTTCAAAGAGCTAGCACAAACCGTGTTTGATTTCGACTTCCAACTACATGTATCCATATTGGAGAAAACAGAGTGAAACCTAAACATGAAAACGGTTACTGCAAAGGAACGGTTTAACCTAGAAGAACGAAATTTGGTGAGCCAAGTGGGATTGGTGTACTGATCATTAAATGGAAGTATCATGAAGATTGGGTGAAAAAATGTTTGCTGAGATTTCAGGAAACTCGTAGTTTTTTGGAAGCTTGGCAACCCCTTTCAATGAAAGTGATTCTCGTCGGTCTCTGCTTGGGGCTACTTCAATAGGACACAAGCCATGGCGATAGAACTTGGAACTATATTGTTGTGAAAAGTTTCAAAGCGCTAGCACAAACCGTGTTTGATTTAGAGTTCCAACTACATATATCCATATAGGAGAAAACACACTGAAACCTAAACATGAAAACGGTTACTGCAAAGGAACGGTTTAACCTAGAAGAACGTAATTTGGTGAGCCAAGTGGGATTGGTGTACTGATCATTAAATGGAAGTATCATCAAGATTGGGTGAAAAAATGTTTGCTGAGATTTCAGGAAACTCGTAGTTTTTTGGAAGCTTGGCAACCCCTTTCAATGAAAGTGATTCTCGTCAGTCTCTGCTTGGGGCTACTTCAATAGGACACAAACCATAGCGATAGAACTTGGAACTACATTATTGTGCCAAGTTTCAAAGAGCTAGCACAAACCACGTTTGATTTAGAGTTACAACTACATGTATCCATATAGGAGAAAACAGAGTGAAACCTAAACATGAAAACGGTTAGTGCAAAGGAACGGTTTGACCTAGGAGAACGAAATTTGGTGAGCCAAGTTGGATTGGTGTACTGATCATTAAATGGAAGTATCATCAAGATTGGGTGAAAAAATGTTTGCTGAGATTTCAGGAAACTCGCAGTTTTTTGGAAGCTTTGCAAACCCTTTCAATGAAAGTGATTCTCGTCAGTCTCTGCTTGGGGCTACTTCAATAGGACACAAACCATAGCGATAGAACTTGGAACTACATTATTGTGCCAAGTTTCAATGAGCTAGCACAAACCGTGTTTGATTTAGAGTTCCAACTACATGTATCCATATAGGAGAAAACAGACTGAAACCTAAACATGAAAACGGTTACTGCAAAGGAACGGTTTAACCTAGAAGAACGAAATTTGGTGAGCCAAGTGGGATTGGTGTACTGATAATTACCTGCTAGTATCATCAAGATTCGGTGAAAAAATGTTTGCTGGGATTTCAGGAAACTCGTAGTTTTTTGGAAGTTTGGCAACCCCTTTCAATGAAAGTGATTCTCGTCAGTCTCTGCTTGGGGCTACTTCAATAGGACACAAACCATAGCGATAGAACTTGGAACTACATTATTGTGCCAAGTTTCAAACAGCTAGCACAAACCGTGTTTGATTTAGAGTTCCAACTACATGTATCCATATAGGAGAAAACAGACTGAAACCTAAACATGAAAACGGTTACTGCAAAGGAACGGTTTAACCTAGAAGAACGAAATTTGGTGAGCCAAGTGGGATTGGTGTACTGATCATTAAATGGAAGTATCATCAAGATTGGGTGAAAAAATGTTTGCTAAGATTTCAGGAAACTCACAGTTTTTTTGAAGCTTCGCAACCCCTTTCAATGAAAGTGATTCTCGTCAGTCTCTGCTTGGGGCTACTTCAATAGGACACAAACCATAGCGATAGAACTTGGAACTACATTATTGTGCCAAGTTTCAAACAGCTATCACAAACCGTGTTTGATTTAGAGTTCCAATTACATGTATCCATATAGGAGAAAACAGAGTGAAACCTAAATATGAAAACGGTTACTGCAAAGGAACGGTTTGACCTAGAAGAACGAAATTTGGTGAGCCAAGTGGGATTGGTGTACTGATAATTACCTGCAAGTATCATCAAGATTGGGTGAAAAATGTTTGCTGTGATTTCAGGAAATTCGTAGTTTTTTGGAAGCTTGGCAACCCCTTTCAATGAAAGTGATTCTCGTCAGTCTCTGCTTGGGGCTACTTCAATAGGACACAAACCATAGCGATAGAACATGGAACTACATTATTGTGCCAAGTTTCAAGGAGCTAGCACAAACCGTGTTTGATTTAGAGTTCCAGCTACATGTATCCATATTGGAGAAATCACAGTGAAACCTAAACATGAAAACGGTAACTGCAAAGGAACGGTTTGACCTAGAAGAACGAAATTTGGTGAGCCAAGTGGGATTGGTGTACTGATCGTTACCTGCAAGTATCATCAAGATTAGGTGAAAAAATGTTTGCTGAGATTTCAGGAAACTCGTAGTTTTTTGGAAGCTTGGCAACCCCTTTCAATGAAAGTGATTCTCGTCAGTCTCTGCTTGGGGCTACTTCAATAGGACACAAAACATAGCGATAGAACTTGGAACTACATTATTGTGCCAATTTTCAAAGAGCTAGCACAAACCGTGTTTGATTTAGAGTTCCTACTACATGTATCCATATAGGAGAAAACAGAGTGAAACCTAAACATGAAAACGGTTAGTGCAAAGGAACGGTTTGACCTAGAAGAACGAAATTTGGTGAGCCAAGTGGGATTGGTGTACTTTTCATTAAATGGAAGTATCATCAATATTGGGTGAAAAAATGTTTGCTGAGATTTCAGGAAACTCGTAGATTTTGGAAGCTTGGCAACCCCTTACAATGAAAGTGATTCTCGTCAGTCTCTGCTTGGGGCTACTTCAATAGGACACAAACCATAGCGATAGAACTTGGAACTACATTATTGTGCCAAGTTTCAAAGAGCTAGCACAAACCGTGTTTGATTTAGAGTTCCAACTATATGTATCCATATAGGAGAAAACAGAGTGAAACCTAAACATGAAAACGGTTACTGCAAAGGAACGGTTTGACCTAGAAGAACGAAATTTGGTGAGCCAAGTGGGATTGGTGTACTTTTCATTAAATGGAAGTATCATCAAGATTGGGTGAAAAAATGTTTGCTGAGATTTCAGGAAACTCGTAGTTTTTTGGAAGCTTGGCAACCCCTTACAATGAAAGTGATTCTCGTCAGTCTCTGCTTGGGGCTACTTCAATAGGACACAAAGCATAGCGATAGAACTTGGAACTACATTATTGTGCCAAGTTTCAAACAGCTAGCACAAACCGTGTTTGATTTAGAGTTCCAACTACATGTATCCATATTGGAGAAAACACAGTGAAACCTAAACATGAAAACGGTTACTGCAAAGGAACGGTTTGCCTAGAAGAATGAAATTTGGTCAGCCAAGTGGGATTGGTGTACTGATCATTAAATGGAAGTATCATCAAGATTGGGGTGAAAAAATGTATGCTGAGATTTCAGGAAACTCGTAGTTTTTTGGAAGCTTGGCAACCCCTTTCAATGAAAGTGATTCTCGTCAGTCTCTGCTTGGGGCTACTTCAATAGGACACAAACCATAGCTATAGAACTTGGAACTACATTATTGTGCCAATTTTCAAAGAGCTAGCACAAACCGTGTTTGATTTCGACTTCCAACTACATGTATCCATATTGGAGAAAACAGAGTGAAACCTAAACATGAAAACGGTTACTGCAAAGGAACGGTTTAACCTAGAAGAACGAAATTTGGTGAGCCAAGTGGGATTGGTGTACTGATCATTAAATGGAAGTATCATGAAGATTGGGTGAAAAAATGTTTGCTGAGATTTCAGGAAACTCGTAGTTTTTTGGAAGCTTGGCAACCCCTTTCAATGAAAGTGATTCTCGTCGGTCTCTGCTTGGGGCTACTTCAATAGGACACGAGCCATAGCGATAGAACTTGGAACTATATTGTTGTGAAAAGTTTCAAAGCGCTAGCACAAACCGTGTTTGATTTAGAGTTCCAACTACATATATCCATATAGGAGAAAACACACTGAAACCTAAACATGAAAACGGTTACTGCAAAGGAACGGTTTAACCTAGAAGAACGTAATTTGGTGAGCCAAGTGGGATTGGTGTACTGATCATTAAATGGAAGTATCATCAAGATTGGGTGAAAAAATGTTTGCTGAGATTTCAGGAAACTCGTAGTTTTTTGGAAGCTTGGCAACCCCTTTCAATGAAAGTGATTCTCGTCAGTCTCTGCTTGGGGCTACTTCAATAGGACACAAACCATAGCGATAGAACTTGGAACTACATTATTGTGCCAAGTTTCAAAGAGCTAGCACAAACCACGTTTGATTTAGAGTTCCAACTACATGTATCCATATAGGAGAAAACAGAGTGAAACCTAAACATGAAAACGGTTAGTGCAAAGGAACGGTTTGACCTAGGAGAACGAAATTTGGTGAGCCAAGTGGGATTGGTGTACTGATCATTAAATGGAAGTATCATCAAGATTGGGTGAAAAAATGTTTGCTAAGATTTCAGGAAACTCACAGTTTTTTTGAAGCTTCGCAACCCCTTTCAATGAAAGTGATTCTCGTCAGTCTCTGCTTGGGGCTACTTCAATAGGACACAAACCATAGCGATAGAACTTGGAACTACATTATTGTGCCAAGTTTCAAACAGCTATCACAAACCGTGTTTGATTTAGAGTTCCAATTACATGTATCCATATAGGAGAAAACAGAGTGAAACCTAAACATGAAAACGGTTACTGCAAAGGAACGGTTTGACCTAGAAGAACGAAATTTGGTGAGCCAAGTGGGATTGGTGTACTGATAATTACCTGCAAGTATCATCAAGATTGGGTGAAAAATGTTTGCTGTGATTTCAGGAAATTCGTAGTTTTTTGGAAGCTTGGCAACCCCTTTCAATGAAAGTGATTCTCGTCAGTCTCTGCTTGGGGCTACTTCAATAGGACACAAACCATAGCGATAGAACTTGGAACTACATTATTGTGCCAAGTTTCAAGGAGCTAGCACAAACCGTGTTTGATTTAGAGTTCCAGCTACATGTATCCATATTGGAGAAAACACAGTGAAACCTAAACATGAAAACGGTAATTGCAAAGGAACGGTTTGACCTAGAAGAACGAAATTTGGTGAGCCAAGTGGGATTGGTGTACTGATCGTTACCTGCAAGTATCATCAAGATTAGGTGAAAAAATGTTTGCTGAGATTTCAGGAAACTCGTAGTTTTTTGGAAGCTTGGCAACCCCTTTCAATGAAAGTGATTCTCGTCAGTCTCTGCTTGGGGCTACTTCAATAGGACACAAAACATAGCGATAGAACTTGGAACTACATTATTGTGCCAATTTTCAAAGAGCTAGCACAAACCGTGTTTGATTTAGAGTTCCTACTACATGTATCCATATAGGAGAAAACAGAGTGAAACCTAAACATGCAAACGGTTAGTGCAAAGGAACGGTTTGACCTAGAAGAACGAAATTTGGTGAGCCAAGTGGGATTGGTGTACTTTTCATTAAATGGAAGTATCATCAATATTGGGTGAAAAAATGTTTGCTGAGATTTCAGGAAACTCGTAGTTTTTTGGAAGCTTGGCAACCCCTTACAATGAAAGTGATTCTCGTCAGTCTCTGCTTGGGGCTACTTCAATAGGACACAAACCATAGCGATAGAACTTGGAACTACATTATTGTGCCAAGTTTCAAACAGCTAGCACAAACCGTGTTTGATTTAGAGTTCCAACTACATGTATCCATATAGGAGAAAACAGAGTGAAACCTAAACATGAAAACGGTTACTGCAAAGGAACGGTTTGACCTAGAAGAACGAAATTTGGTGAGCCAAGTGGGATTGGTGTACTTTTCATTAAATGGAAGTATCATCAAGATTGGGTGAAAAAATGTTTGCTGAGATTTCAGGAAACTCGTAGTTTTTTGGAAGCTTGGCAACCCCTTACAATGAAAGTGATTCTCGTCAGTCTCTGCTTGGGGCTACTTCAATAGGACACAAACCATAGCGATAGAACTTGGAACTACATTATTGTGCCAAGTTTCAAACAGCTAGCACAAACCGTGTTTGATTTAGAGTTCCAACTACATGTATCCATATTGGAGAAAACACAGTGAAACCTAAACATGAAAACGGTTAGTGCAAAGGAACGGTTTGACCTAGAAGAACGAAATTTGGTGAGCCAAGTGGGATTGGTGTACTGATCATTACCTGCAAGTATCATCAAGATTCGGTGAAAAAAATGTTTGCTGAGATTTCAGGAAACTCGTAGTTTTTTGGAAGCTTGGCAACCCCTTTCAATGAAAGTGATTCTCGTCAGTCTCTGCTTGGGGCTACTTCAATAGGACACAAACCATAGCGATAGAACTTGGAACTACATTATTGTGCCAATTTTCAAAGAGCTAGCACAAACCGTGTTTGATTTAGAGTTCCTACTACATGTATCCATATAGGAGAAAACAGAGTGAAACCTAAACATGAAAACGGTTACTGCAAAGCAACGGTTTGACCTAGAAGAATGAAATTTGGTGAGCCAAGTGGGATTGGTGTACTGATCATTAAATGGAAGTATCATCAAGATTGGGTGAAAAAATGTATGCTGAGATTTCAGGAAACTCGTAGTTTTTTGGAAGCTTGGCAACCCCTTTCAATGAAAGTGATTCTCGTCAGTCTCTGCTTGGGGCTACTTCAATAGGACACAAACCATAGCTATAGAACTTGGAACTACATTATTGTGCCAATTTTCAAAGAGCTAGCACAAACCGTGTTTGATTTCGACTTCCAACTACATGTATCCATATTGGAGAAAACAGAGTGAAACCTAAACATGAAAACGGTTACTGCAAAGGAACGGTTTAACCTAGAAGAACGAAATTTGGTGAGCCAAGTGGGATTGGTGTACTGATCATTAAATGGAAGTATCATGAAGATTGGGTGAAAAAATGTTTGCTGAGATTTCAGGAAACTCGTAGTTTTTTGGAAGCTTGGCAACCCCTTTCAATGAAAGTGATTCTCGTCGGTCTCTGCTTGGGGCTACTTCAATAGGACACAAGCCATAGCGATAGAACTTGGAACTATATTGTTGTGAAAAGCACCAAAGCGCTAGCACAAACCGTGTTTGATTTAGAGTTCCAACTACATATATCCATATAGGAGAAAACACACTGAAACCTAAACATGAAAACGGTTACTGCAAAGGAACGGTTTAACCTAGAAGAACGTAATTTGGTGAGCCAAGTGGGATTGGTGTACTGATCATTAAATGGAAGTATCATCAAGATTGGGTGAAAAAATGTTTGCTGAGATTTCAGGAAACTCGTAGTTTTTTGGAAGCTTGGCAACCCCTTTCAATGAAAGTGATTCTCGTCAGTCTCTGCTTGGGGCTACTTCAATAGGACACAAACCATAGCGATAGAACTTGGAACTACATTATTGTGCCAAGTTTCAAAGAGCTAGCACAAACCACGTTTGATTTAGAGTTCCAACTACATGTATCCATATAGGAGAAAACAGAGTGAAACCTAAACATGAAAACGGTTAGTGCAAAGGAACGGTTTGACCTAGGAGAACGAAATTTGGTGAGCCAAGTTGGATTGGTGTACTGATCATTAAATGGAAGTATCATCAAGATTGGGTGAAAAAATGTTTGCTGAGATTTCAGGAAACTCGCAGTTTTTTGGAAGCTTTGCAAACCCTTTCAATGAAAGTGATTCTCGTCAGTCTCTGCTTGGGGCTACTTCAATAGGACACAAACCATAGCGATAGAACTTGGAACTACATTATTGTGCCAAGTTTCAATGAGCTAGCACAAACCGTGTTTGATTTAGAGTTCCAACTACATGTATCCATATAGGAGAAAACAGACTGAAACCTAAACATGAAAACGGTTACTGCAAAGGAACGGTTTAACCTAGAAGAACGAAATTTGGTGAGCCAAGTGGGATTGGTGTACTGATCATTAAATGGAAGTATCATCAAGATTGGGTGAAAAAATGTTTGCTAAGATTTCAGGAAACTCACAGTTTTTTGAAGCTTCGCAACCCCTTTCAATGAAAGTGATTCTCGTCAGTCTCTGCTTGGGGCTACTTCAATATTACACAAACCATAGCGATAGAACTTGGAACTACATTATTGTGCCAAGTTTCAAACAGCTATCACAAACCGTGTTTGATTTAGAGTTCCAATTACATGTATCCATATAGGAGAAAACAGAGTGAAACCTAAACATGAAAACGGTTACTGCAAAGGAACGGTTTGACCTAGAAGAACGAAATTTGGTGAGCCAAGTGGGATTGGTGTACTGATAATTACCTGCAAGTATCATCAAGATTGGGTGAAAAATGTTTGCTGTGATTTCAGGAAATTCGTAGTTTTTTGGAAGCTTGGCAACCCCTTTCAATGAAAGTGATTCTCGTCAGTCTCTGCTTGGGGCTACTTCAATAGGACACAAACCATAGCGATAGAACTTGGAACTACATTATTGTGCCAAGTTTCAAGGAGCTAGCACAAAACCGTGTTTGATTTAGAGTTCCAGCTACATGTATCCATATTGGAGAAAACACAGTGAAACCTAAACATGAAAACGGTAACTGCAAAGGAACGGTTTGACCTAGAAGAACGAAATTTGGTGAGCCAAGTGGGATTGGTGTACTGATCATTACATGCAAGTATCATCAAGATTAGGTGAAAAAATGTTTGCTGAGATTTCAGGAAACTCGTAGTTTTTTGGAAGCTTGGCAACCCCTTTCAATGAAAGTGATTCTCGTCAGTCTCTGCTTGGGGCTACTTCAATAGGACACAAAACATAGCGATAGAACTTGGAACTACATTATTGTGCCAATTTTCAAAGAGCTAGCACAAACCGTGTTTGATTTAGAGTTCCTACTACATGTATCCATATAGGAGAAAACAGAGTGAAACCTAAACATGAAAACGGTTAGTGCAAAGGAACGGTTTGACCTAGAAGAACGAAATTTGGTGAGCCAAGTGGGATTGGTGTACTTTTCATTAAATGGAAGTATCATCAATATTGGGTGAAAAAATGTTTGCTGAGATTTCAGGAAACTCGTAGATTTTGGAAGCTTGGCAACCCCTTACAATGAAAGTGATTCTCGTCAGTCTCTGCTTGGGGCTACTTCAATAGGACACAAACCATAGCGATAGAACTTGGAACTACATTATTGTGCCAAGTTTCAAACAGCTAGCACAAACCGTGTTTGATTTAGCATTCCAACTATATGTATCCATATAGGAGAAAACAGAGTGAAACCTAAACATGAAAACGGTTACTGCAAAGGAACGGTTTGACCTAGAAGAACGAAATTTGGTGAGCCAAGTGGGATTGGTGTACTTTTCATTAAATGGAAGTATCATCAAGATTGGGTGAAAAAATGTTTGCTGAGATTTCAGGAAACTCGTAGTTTTTTGGAAGCTTGGCAACCCCTTACAATGAAAGTGATTCTCGTCAGTCTCTGCTTGGGGCTACTTCAATAGGACACAAACCATAGCGATAGAACTTGGAGCTACATTATTGTGCCAAGTTTCAAACAGCTAGCACAAACCGTGTTTGATTTAGAGTTCCAACTACATGTATCCATATTGGAGAAAACACAGTGAAACCTAAACATGAAAACGGTTACTGCAAAGGAACGGTTTGACCTAGAAGAACGAAATTTGGTGAGCCAAGTGCGATTGGTGTACTGATCATTACCTGCAAGTATCATCAAGATTAGGTGAAAAAATGTTTGCTGAGATTTCAGGAAACTCGTAGTTTTTTGGAAGCTTGGCAACCCCTTTCAATGAAAGTGATTCTCGTCAGTCTCTGCTTGGGGCTACTTCAATAGGACACAAAACATAGCGATAGAACTTGGAACTACATTATTGTGCCAATTTTCAAAGAGCTAGCACAAACCGTGTTTGATTTAGAGTTCCTACTACACGTATCCATATAGGAGAAAACAGAGTGAAACCTAAACATGAAAACGGTTACTGCAAAGCAACGGTTTGACCTAGAAGAATGAAATTTGGTGAGCCAAGTGGGATTGGTGTACTGATCATTAAATGGAAGTATCATCAAGATTGGGTGAAAAAATGTATGCTGAGATTTCAGGAAACTCGTAGTTTTTTGGAAGCTTGGCAACCCCTTTCAAAGAAAGTGATTCTCGTCAGTCTCTGCTTGGGGCTACTTCAATAGGACACAAACCATAGCTATAGAACTTGGAACTACATTATTGTGCCAATTTTCAAAGAGCTAGCACAAACCGTGTTTGATTTCGACTTCCAACTACATGTATCCATATTGGAGAAAACAGAGTGAAACCTAAACATGAAAACGGTTACTGCAAAGGAACGGTTTAACCTAGAAGAACGAAATTTGGTGAGCCAAGTGGGATTGGTGTACTGATCATTAAATGGAAGTATCATGAAGATTGGGTGAAAAAATGTTTGCTGAGATTTCAGGAAACTCGTAGTTTTTTGGAAGCTTGGCAACCCCTTTCAATGAAAGTGATTCTCGTCGGTCTCTGCTTGGGGCTACTTCAATAGGACACAAGCCATAGCGATAGAACTTGGAACTATATTGTTGTGAAAAGTTTCAAAGCGCTAGCACAAACCGTGTTTGATTTAGAGTTCCAACTACATATATCCATATAGGAGAAAACACACTGAAACCTAAACATGAAAACGGTTACTGCAAAGGAACGGTTTAACCTAGAAGAACGTAATTTGGTGAGCCAAGTGGGATTGGTGTACTGATCATTAAATGGAAGTATCATCAAGATTGGGTGAAAAAATGTTTGCTGAGATTTCAGGAAACTCGTAGTTTTTTGGAAGCTTGGCAACCCCTTTCAATGAAAGTGATTCTCGTCAGTCTCTGCTTGGGGCTACTTCAATAGGACACAAACCATAGCGATAGAACTTGGAACTACATTATTGTGCCAAGTTTCAAAGAGCTAGCACAAACCACGTTTGATTTAGAGTTCCAACTACATGTATCCATATAGGAGAAAACAGAGTGAAACCTAAACATGAAAACGGTTAGTGCAAAGGAACGGTTTGACCTAAGAGAACGAAATTTGGTGAGCCAAGTTGGTTTGGTGTACTGATCATTAAATGGAAGTATCATCAAGATTGGGTGAAAAAATGTTTGCTGAGATTTCAGGAAACTCGCAGTTTTTTGGAAGCTTTGCAAACCCTTTCAATGAAAGTGATTCTCGACAGTCTCTGCTTGGGGCTACTTCAATAGGACACAAACCATAGCGATAGAACTTGGAACTACATTATTGTGCCAAGTTTCAATGAGCTAGCACAAACCGTGTTTGATTTAGAGTTCCAAATACATGTATCCATATAGGAGAAAACAGACTGAAACCTAAACATGAAAACGGTTACTGCAAAGGAACGGTTTAACCTAGAAGAACGAAATTTGGTGAGCCAAGTGGGATTGGTGTACTGATAATTACCTGCTAGTATCATCAAGATTCGGTGAAAAAATGTTTGCTGGGATTTCAGGAAACTCGTAGTTTTTTGGAAGTTTGGCAACCCCTTTCAATGAAAGTAATTCTCGTCAGTCTCTGCTTGGGGCTACTTCAATAGGACACAAACCATAGCGATAGAACTTGGAACTACATTATTGTGCCAAGTTTCAAACAGCTAGCACAAACCGTGTTTGATTTAGAGTTCCAACTACATGTATCCATATAGGAGAAAACAGACTGAAACCTAAACATGAAAACGGTTACTGCAAAGGAACGGTTTAACCTAGAAGAACGAAATTTGGTGAGCCAAGTGGGATTGGTGTACTGATCATTAAATGGAAGTATCATCAAGATTGGGTGAAAAAATGTTTGCTAAGATTTCAGGAAACTCACAGTTTTTTTGAAGCTTCGCAACCCCTTTCAATGAAAGTGATTCTCGTCAGTCTCTGCTTGGGGCTACTTCAATAGGACACAAACCATAGCGATAGAACTTGGAACTACATTATTGTGCCAATTTTCAAAGAGCTAGCACAAACCGTGTTTGATTTAGAGTTCCTACTACATGTATCCATATAGGAGAAAACAGAGTGAAACCTAAACATGAAAACGGTTACTGCAAAGCAACGGTTTGACCTAGAAGAATGAAATTTGGTCAGCCAAGTGGGATTGGTGTACTGATCATTAAATGGAAGTATCATCAAGATTGGGTGAAAAAATGTATGCTGAGATTTCAGGAAACTCGTAGTTTTTTGGAAGCTTGGCAACCCCTTTCAATGAAAGTGATTCTCGTCGGTCTCTGCTTGGGGCTACTTCAATAGGACACGAGCCATAGCGATAGAACTTGGAACTATATTGTTGTGAAAAGTTTCAAAGCGCTAGCACAAACCGTGTTTGATTTAGAGTTCCAACTACATATATCCATATAGGAGAAAACACACTGAAACCTAAACATGAAAACGGTTACTGCAAAGGAACGGTTTAACCTAGAAAAACGTAATTTGGTGAGCCAAGTGGGATTGGTGTACTGATCATTAAATGGAAGTATCATCAAGATTGGGTGAAAAAATGTTTGCTGAGATTTCAGGAAACTCGTAGTTTTTTGGAAGCTTGGCAACCCCTTTCAATGAAAGTGATTCTCGTCAGTCTCTGCTTGGGGCTACTTCAATAGGACACAAACCATAGCGATAGAACTTGGAACTACATTATTGTGCCAAGTTTCAAAGAGCTAGCACAAACCACGTTTGATTTAGAGTTCCAACTACATGTATCCATATAGGAGAAAACAGAGTGAAACCTAAACATGAAAACGGTTAGTGCAAAGGAACGGTTTGACCTAGGAGAACGAAATTTGGTGAGCCAAGTTGGATTGGTGTACTGATCATTAAATGGAAGTATCATCAAGATTGGGTGAAAAAATGTTTGCTGAGATTTCAGGAAACTCGCAGTTTTTTGGAAGCTTTGCAAACCCTTTCAATGAAAGTGATTCTCGACAGTCTCTGCTTGGGGCTACTTCAATAGGACACAAACCATAGCGATAGAACTTGGAACTACATTATTGTGCCAAGTTTCAATGAGCTAGCACAAACCGTGTTTGATTTAGAGTTCCAAATACATGTATCCATATAGGAGAAAACAGACTGAAACCTAAACATGAAAACGGTTACTGCAAAGGAACGGTTTAACCTAGAAGAACGAAATTTGGTGAGCCAAGTGGGATTGGTGTACTGATAATTACCTGCTAGTATCATCAAGATTCGGTGAAAAAATGTTTGCTGGGATTTCAGGAAACTCGTAGTTTTTTGGAAGTTTGGCAACCCCTTTCAATGAAAGTGATTCTCGTCAGTCTCTGCTTGGGGCTACTTCAATAGGACACAAACCATAGCGATAGAACTTGGAACTACATTATTGTGCCAAGTTTCAAACAGCTAGCACAAACCGTGTTTGATTTAGAGTTCCAACTACATGTATCCATATAGGAGAAAACAGACTGAAACCTAAACATGAAAACGGTTACTGCAAAGGAACGGTTTAACCTAGAAGAACGAAATTTGGTGAGCCAAGTGGGATTGGTGTACTGATCATTAAATGGAAGTATCATCAAGATTGGGTGAAAAAATGTTTGCTAAGATTTCAGGAAACTCACAGTTTTTTTGAAGCTTCGCAACCCCTTTCAATGAAAGTGATTCTCGTCAGTCTCTGCTTGGGGCTACTTCAATAGGACACAAACCATAGCGATAGAACTTGGAACTACATTATTGTGCCAAGTTTCAAACAGCTATCACAAACCGTGTTTGATTTAGAGTTCCAATTACATGTATCCATATAGGAGAAAACAGAGTGAAACCTAAACATGAAAACGGTTACTGCAAAGGAACGGTTTCACCTAGAAGAACGAAATTTGGTGAGCCAAGTGGGATTGGTGTACTGATAATTACCTGCAAGTATCATCAAGATTGGGTGAAAAATGTTTGCTGTGATTTCAGGAAATTCGTAGTTTTTTGGAAGCTTGGCAACCCCTTTCAATGAAAGTGATTCTCGTCAGTCTCTGCTTGGGGCTACTTCAATAGGACACAAACCATAGCGATAGAACTTGGAACTACATTATTGTGCCAAGTTTCAAGGAGCTAGCACAAACCGTGTTTGATTTAGAGTTCCAGCTACATGTATCCATATTGGAGAAAACACAGTGAAACCTAAACATGAAAACGGTAACTGCAAAGGAACGGTTTGACCTAGAAGAACGAAATTTGGTGAGCCAAGTGGGATTGGTGTACTGATCATTACCTGCAAGTATCATCAAGATTAGGTGAAAAAATGTTTGCTGAGATTTCAGGAAACTCGTAGTTTTTTGGAAGCTTGGCAACCCCTTTCAATGAAAGTGATTCTCGTCAGTCTCTGCTTGGGGCTACTTCAATAGGACACAAACCATAGCGATAGAACTTGGAACTACATTATTGTGCCAATTTTCAAAGAGCTAGCACAAACCGTGTTTGATTTAGAGTTCCAACTACATGTATCCATATAGGAGAAAACAGAGTGAAACCTAAACATGAAAACGGTTAGTGCAAAGGAACGGTTTGACCTAGAAGAACGAAATTTGGTGAGCCAAGTGGGATTGGTGTACTTTTCATTAAATGGAAGTATCATCAATATTGGGTGAAAAAATGTTTGCTGAGATTTCAGGAAACTCGTAGTTTTTTGGAAGCTTGGCAACCCCTTACAATGAAAGTGATTCTCGTCAGTCTCTGCTTGGGGCTACTTCAATAGGACACAAACCATAGCGATAGAACTTGGAACTACATTATTGTGCCAAGTTTCAAACAGCTAGCACAAACCGTGTTTGATTTAGAGTTCCAACTACATGTATCCATATAGGAGAAAACAGAGTGAAACCTAAACATGAAAACGGTTACTGCAAAGGAACGGTTTAACCTAGAAGAACGAAATTTGGTGAGCCAAGTGGGATTGGTGTACTTTTCATTAAATGGAAGTATCATCAAGATTGGGTGAAAAAATGTTTGCTGAGATTTCAGGAAACTCGTAGTTTTTTGGAAGCTTGGCAACCCCTTACAATGAAAGTGATTCTCGTCAGTCTCTGCTTGGGGCTACTTCAATAGGACACAAACCATAGCGATAGAACTTGGAACTACATTGTTGTGCCAAGTTTCAAACAGCTAGCACAAACCGTGTTTGATTTAGAGTTCCAACTACATGTATCCATATTGGAGAAAACACAGTGAAACCTAAACATGAAAACGGTTACTGCAAAGGAACGGTTTGACCTAGAAGAACGAAATTTGGTGAGCCAAGTGGGATTGGTGTACTGATCATTACCTGCAAGTATCATCAAGATTAGGTGAAAAAATGTTTGCTGAGATTTCAGGAAACTCGTAGTTTTTTGGAAGCTTGGCAACCCCTTTCAATGAAAGTGATTCTCGTCAGTCTCTGCTTGGGGCTACTTCAATAGGACACAAACCATAGCGATAGAACTTGGAACTACATTATTGTGCCAATTTTCAAAGAGCTAGCACAAACCGTGTTTGATTTAGAGTTCCTACTACATGTATCCATATAGGAGAAAACAGAGTGAAACCTAAACATGAAAACGGTTACTGCAAAGCAACGGTTTGACCTAGAAGAATGAAATTTGGTGAGCCAAGTGGGATTGGTGTACTGATCATTAAATGGAAGTATCATCAAGATTGGGTGAAAAAATGTATGCTGAGATTTCAGGAAACTCGTAGTTTTTTGGAAGCTTGGCAACCCCTTTCAATGAAAGTGATTCTCGTCAGTCTCTGCTTGGGGCTACTTCAATAGGACACAAACCATAGCTATAGAACTTGGAACTACATTATTGTGCCAATTTTCAAAGAGCTAGCACAAACCGTGTTTGATTTCGACTTCCAACTACATGTATCCATATTGGAGAAAACAGAGTGAAACCTAAACATGAAAACGGTTACTGCAAAGGAACGGTTTAACCTAGAAGAACGAAATTTGGTGAGCCAAGTGGGATTGGTGTACTGATCATTAAATGGAAGTATCATGAAGATTGGGTGAAAAAATGTTTGCTGAGATTTCAGGAAACTCGTAGTTTTTTGGAAGCTTGGCAACCCCTTTCAATGAAAGTGATTCTCGTCGGTCTCTGCTTGGGGCTACTTCAATAGGACACAAGCCATAGCGATAGAACTTGGAACTATATTGTTGTGAAAAGCTTCAAAGCGCTAGCACAAACCGTGTTTGATTTAGAGTTCCAACTACATATATCCATATAGGAGAAAACACACTGAAACCTAAACATGAAAACGGTTACTGCAAAGGAACGGTTTAACCTAGAAGAACGTAATTTGGTGAGCCAAGTGGGATTGGTGTACTGATCATTAAATGGAAGTATCATCAAGATTGGGTGAAAAAATGTTTGCTGAGATTTCAGGAAACTCGTAGTTTTTTGGAAGCTTGGCAACCCCTTTCAATGAAAGTGATTCTCGTCAGTCTCTGCTTGGGGCTACTTCAATAGGACACAAACCATAGCGATAGAACTTGGAACTACATTATTGTGCCAAGTTTCAAAGAGCTAGCACAAACCACGTTTGATTTAGAGTTCCAACTACATGTATCCATATAGGAGAAAACAGAGTGAAACCTAAACATGAAAACGGTTAGTGCAAAGGAACGGTTTGACCTAGGAGAACGAAATTTGGTGAGCCAAGTTGGATTGGTGTACTGATCATTAAATGGAAGTATCATCAAGATTGGGTGAAAAAATGTTTGCTGAGATTTCAGGAAACTCGCAGTTTTTTGGAAGCTTTGCAAACCCTTTCAATGAAAGTGATTCTCGTCAGTCTCAGCTTGGGGCTACTTCAATAGGACACAAACCATAGCGATAGAACTTGGAACTACATTATTGTGCCAAGTTTCAATGAGCTAGCACAAACCGTGTTTGATTTAGAGTTCCAACTACATGTATCCATATAGGAGAAAACAGACTGAAACCTAAACATGAAAACGGTTACTGCAAAGGAACGGTTTAACCTAGAAGAACGAAATTTGGTGAGCCAAGTGGGATTGGTGTACTGATCATTAAATGGAAGTATCATCAAGATTGGGTGAAAAAATGTTTGCTAAGATTTCAGGAAACTCACAGTTTTTTTGAAGCTTCGCAACCCCTTTCAATGAAAGTGATTCTCGTCAGTCTCTGCTTGGGGCTACTTCAATAGGACACAAACCATAGCGATAGAACTTGGAACTACATTATTGTGCCAAGTTTCAAACAGCTATCACAAACCGTGTTTGATTTAGAGTTCCAATTACATGTATCCATATAGGAGAAAACAGAGTGAAACCTAAACATGAAAACGGTTACTGCAAAGGAACGGTTTGACCTAGAAGAACGAAATTTGGTGAGCCAAGTGGGATTGGTGTACTGATAATTACCTGCAAGTATCATCAAGATTGGGTGAAAAATGTTTGCTGTGATTTCAGGAAATTCGTAGTTTTTTGGAAGCTTGGCAACCCCTTTCAATGAAAGTGATTCTCGTCAGTCTCTGCTTGGGGCTACTTCAATAGGACACAAACCATAGCGATAGAACTTGGAACTACATTATTGTGCCAAGTTTCAAGGAGCTAGCACAAACCGTGTTTGATTTAGAGTTCCAGCTACATGTATCCATATTGGAGAAAACACAGTGAAACCTAAACATGAAAACGGTAACTGCAAAGGAACGGTTTGACCTAGAAGAACGAAATTTGGTGAGCCAAGTGGGATTGGTGTACTGATCATTACCTGCAAGTATCATCAAGATTAGGTGAAAAAATGTTTGCTGAGATTTCAGGAAACTCGTAGTTTTTTGGAAGCTTGGCAACCCCTTTCAATGAAAGTGATTCTCGTCAGTCTCTGCTTGGGGCTACTTCAATAGGACACAAAACATAGCGATAGAACTTGGAACTACATTATTGTGCCAATTTTCAAAGAGCTAGCACAAACCGTGTTTGATTTAGAGTTCCTACTACATGTATCCATATAGGAGAAAACAGAGTGAAACCTAAACATGAAAACGGTTAGTGCAAAGGAACGGTTTGACCTAGAAGAACGAAATTTGGTGAGCCAAGTGGGATTGGTGTACTTTTCATTAAATGGAAGTATCATCAATATTGGGTGAAAAAATGTTTGCTGAGATTTCAGGAAACTCGTAGATTTTGGAAGCTTGGCAACCCCTTACAATGTAAGTGATTCTCGTCAGTCTCTGCTTGGGGCTACTTCAATAGGACACAAACCATAGCGATAGAACTTGGAACTACATTATTGTGCCAAGTTTCAAACAGCTAGCACAAACCGTGTTTGATTTAGAGTTCCAACTATATGTATCCATATAGGAGAAAACAGAGTGAAACCTAAACATGAAAACGGTTACTGCAAAGGAACGGTTTGACCTAGAAGAACGAAATTTGGTGAGCCAAGTGGGATTGGTGTACTTTTCATTAAATGGAAGTATCATCAAGATTGGGTGAAAAAATGTTTGCTGAGATTTCAGGAAACTCGTAGTTTTTTGGAAGCTTGGCAACCCCTTACAATGAAAGTGATTCTCGTCAGTCTCTGCTTGGGGCTACTTCAATAGGACACAAACCATAGCGATAGAACTTGGAGCTACATTATTGTGCCAAGTTTCAAACAGCTAGCACAAACCGTGTTTGATTTAGAGTTCCAACTACATGTATCCATATTGGAGAAAACACAGTGAAACCTAAACATGAAAACGGTTACTGCAAAGGAACGGTTTGACCTAGAAGAACGAAATTTGGTGAGCCAAGTGGGATTGGTGTACTGATCATTACCTGCAAGTATCATCAAGATTAGGTGAAAAAATGTTTGCTGAGATTTCAGGAAACTCGTAGTTTTTGGAAGCTTGGCAACCCCTTTCAATGAAAGTGATTCTCTCGTCAGTCTCTGCTTGGGGCTACTTCAATAGGACACAAACATAGCGATAGAACTTGGAACTACATTATTGTGCCAATTTTCAAAGAGCTAGCACAAACCGTGTTTGATTTAGAGTTCCTACTACATGTATCCATATAGGAGAAAACAGAGTGAAACCTAAACATGAAAACGGTTACTGCAAAGCAACGGTTTGACCTAGAAGAACTGAAATTTGGTGAGCCAAGTGGGATTGGTGTACTGATCATTAAATGGAAGTATCATCAAGATTGGGTGAAAAAATGTATGCTGAGATTTCAGGAAACTCGTAGTTTTTTGGAAGCTTGGCAACCCCTTTCAATGAAAGTGATTCTCGTCAGTCTCTGCTTGGGGCTACTTCAATAGCACACAAACCATAGCGATAGAACTTGGAACTACATTATTGTGCCAAGGTTCAAAGAGCTAGCACAAACCGTGTTTGATTTAGAGTTCCAACTACATGTATCCATATAGGAGAAAACAGAGTGAAACCTAAACATGGAAAACGGTTACTGCAAAGGAACGGTTTAACCTAGAAGAACGAAATTTAGTGAGCAAGTGAGATTCGTGTACTGATCACTACCTGCAAGTATCATCAACATTGTGTGAAAAAATGTTTGCTGAGATTTCAGGAAACTCGCAGTTTTTTGGAAGCCTGGCAACCCCTTTCAATGAAAGTGATTCTCGTCAATCTCTGCTTGGGGCTACTTCAATAGCACACAAACCATAGCGATAGAACTTGGAACTACATTATTGTGCCAAGTTTCAAAGAGCTAGCACAAACCGTGTTTGATTTAGAGTTCCAACTACATGTATCCATATAGGAGAAAACAGAGTGAAACCTAAACATGAAAACGGTTACTGCAAAGGAACGGTTTAACCTAGAAGAACGAAATTTGGTGAGCCAAGTGGATTGGTGTACTGATCATTAAATGGAAGTATCATCAAGATTGGGAGAAAAAATGTTTGCTGAGATTTCAGGAAACTCGCAGTTTTTTGCAACCTTGGCAACCCCTTTCAATGAAAGGGATTCTCGTCAGTCTCTGCTTGGGGCTACTTCAATAGCACACAAACCATAGCGATAGAACTTGGAACTACATTATTGTGCCAAGTTTCAAAGAGCTACCACAAACCGTGTTTGATTTAGAGTTCCAACTACATGTATGCATATAGGAGAAAACAGAGTGAAACCTAAACATGAAAACGGTTACTGCAAAGGAACGGTTTAACCTAGAAGAACGAAATTTGGTGAGCCAAGTGGGATTGGTGTCCTGATCATTAAATGGAAGTATCATCAAGACTGGGTGAAAAATGTTTGCTGAGATTTCAGGAAACTCGCAGTTTTTTGGAAGCCTGGCAACCCCTTTCAATGAAAGTGATTCTCGTCAGTCTCTGCTTGGGGCTACTTCAATAGCACACAAACCATAGCGATAGTACTTGGAACTACATTATTGTGCCAAGTTTCAAAGAGCTAGCACAAACCGTGTTTGATTTAGAGTTCCAACTACATGTATCCATATAGGAGAAAACAGAGTGAAACCTAAACATGAAAACGGTTACTGCAAAGGAACGGTTTAACCTAGAAGAACGAAATTTGGTGAGCCAAGTGGGATTGGTGTACTGATCATTAAATGGAAGTATCATCAAGATTGGGTGAAAAAATGTTTGCTGAGATTTCAGGAAACTCGCAGTTTTTTGGAAGCTTGGCAACCCCTTTCAATGAAAGGGATTCTCGTCAGTCTCTGCTTGGGGCTACTTCAATAGCACACAAACCATAGCGATAGAACTTGGAACTACATTATTGTGCCAAGTTTCAAAGAGCTAGCACAAACCGTGTTTGATTTAGAGTTCCAACTACATGTATGCATATAGGAGAAAACAGAGTGAAACCTAAACATGAAAACGGTTACTGCAAAGGAACGGTTTAACCTAGAAGAACGAAATTTGGTGAGCCAAGTGGGATTGGTGTACTGATCATTAAATGGAAGTATCATCAAGACTGGGTGAAAAATGTTTGCTGAGATTTCAGGAAACTCGCAGTTTTTTGGAAGCCTGGCAACCCCTTTCAATGAAAGTGATTCTCGTCAATCTCTGCTTGGGGCTACTTCAATAGCACACAAACCATAGCGATAGAACTTGGAACTACATTATTGTGCCAAGTTTCAAAGAGCTAGCACAAACCGTGTTTGATTTAGAGTTCCAACTACATGTATCCATATAGGAGAAAACAGAGTGAAACCTAAACATGAAAACGGTTACTGCAAAGGAACGGTTTAACCTAGAAGAACGAAATTTGGTGAGCCAAGTGGGATTGGTGTACTGATCATTAAATGGAAGTATCATCAAGACTAGGTGAAAAAATGTTTGCTGAGATTTCAGGAAACTCGTAGTTTTTTTGGAAGCTTGGCAACCCCTTTCTATGAAAGGGATTCTCGTCAGTCTCTGCTTGGGGCTACTTCAATAGCACACAAACCATAGCGATAGAACTTGGAACTACATTATTGTGCCAAGTTTCAAAGAGCTAGCACAAACCGTGTTTGATTTAGAGTTCCAACTACATGTATCCATATAGGAGAAAACAGAGTGAAACCTAAACATGAAAACGGTTACTGCAAAGGAACGGTTTAACCTAGAAGAACGAAATTTGGTGAGCCAAGTGGGATTGGTGTACTGATCATTAAATGGAAGTATCATCAAGATTGGGTGAAAAAATATTTGCTGAGATTTCAGGAAACTCGCAGTTTTTTGGAAGCTTGGCAACCCCTTTCAATGAAAGGGATTCTCGTCAGTCTCTGCTTGGGGCTACTTCAATAGCACACAAACCATAGCGATAGAACTTGGAACTACATTATTGTGCCAAGGTTCAAAGAGCTAGCACAAAACCGTGTTTGATTTAGAGTTCCAACTACATGTATCCATATAGGAGAAAACAGAGTGAAACCTAAACATGAAAACGTTACTGCAAAGGAACGGTTTAACCTAGAAGAACGAAATTTAGTGAGCCAAGTGAGATTCGTGTACTGATCACTACCTGCAAGTATCATCAACATTGTGTGAAAAAATGTTTGCTGAGATTTCAGGAAACTCGCAGTTTTTTGGAAGCCTGGCAACCCCTTTCAATGAAAGTGATTCTCGTCAATCTCTGCTTGGGGCTACTTCAATAGCACACAAACCATAGCGATAGAACTTGGAACTACATTATTGTGCCAAGTTTCAAAGAGCTAGCACAAACCGTGTTTGATTTAGAGTTCCAACTACATGTATCCATATAGGAGAAAACAGAGTGAAACCTAAACATGAAAACGGTTACTGCAAAGGAACGGTTTAACCTAGAAGAACGAAATTTGGTGAGCCAAGTGGGATTGGTGTACTGATCATTAAATGGAAGTATCATCAAGATTGGGAGAAAAAATGTTTGCTGAGATTTCAGGAAACTCGCAGTTTTTTGCAACCTTGGCAACCCCTTTCAATGAAAGGGATTCTCGTCAGTCTCTGCTTGGGGCTACTTCAATAGCACACAAACCATAGCGATAGAACTTGGAACTACATTATTGTGCCAAGTTTCAAAGAGCTACCACAAACCGTGTTTGATTTAGAGTTCCAACTACATGTATGCATATAGGAGAAAACAGAGTGAAACCTAAACATGAAAACGGTTACTGCAAAGGAACGGTTTAACCTAGAAGAACGAAATTTGGTGAGCCAAGTGGGATTGGTGTCCTGATCATTAAATGGAAGTATCATCAAGACTGGGTGAAAAAATGTTTGCTGAGATTTCAGGAAACTCGCAGTTTTTTGGAAGCCTGGCAACCCCTTTCAATGAAAGTGATTCTCGTCAGTCTCTGCTTGGGGCTACTTCAATAGCACACAAACCATAGCGATAGTACTTGGAACTACATTATTGTGCCAAGTTTCAAAGAGCTAGCACAAACCGTGTTTGATTTAGAGTTCCAACTACATGTATCCATATAGGAGAAAACAGAGTGAAACCTAAACATGAAAAACGGTTACTGCAAAGGAACGGTTTAACCTAGAAGAACGAAATTTGGTGAGCCAAGTGGGATTGGTGTACTGATCATTAAATGGAAGTATCATCAAGATTGGGTGAAAAAATGTTTGCTGAGATTTCAGGAAACTCGCAGTTTTTTGGAAGCTTGGCAACCCCTTTCAATGAAAGGGATTCTCGTCAGTCTCTGCTTGGGGCTACTTCAATAGCACACAAACCATAGCGATAGAACTTGGAACTACATTATTGTGCCAAGTTTCAAAGAGCTAGCACAAACCGTGTTTGATTTAGAGTTCCAACTACATGTATCCATATAGGAGAAAACAGAGTGAAACCTAAACATGAAAACGGTTACTGCAAAGGAACGGTTTAACCTAGAAGAACGAAATTTAGTGAGCCAAGTGAGATTCGTGTACTGATCACTACCTGCAAGTATCATCAACATTGTGTGAAAAAATGGTTGCTGAGATTTCAGGAAACTCGCAGTTTTTTGGAAGCCTGGCAACCCCTTTCAATGAAAGTGATTCTCGTCAGTCTCTGCTTGGGGCTACTTCAATAGCACACAAACCATAGCGATAGAACTTGGAACTACATTATTGTGCCAAGTTTCAAAGAGCTAGCACAAACCGTGTTTGATTTAGAGTTCCAACTACATGTATCCATATAGGAGAAAACAGAGTGAAACCTAAACATGAAAACGGTTACTGCAAAGGAACGGTTTAACCTAGAAGAACGAAATTTGGTGAGCCAAGTGGGATTGGTGTACTGATCATTAAATGGAAGTATCATCAAGACTGGGTGAAAAAATGTTTGCTGAGATTTCAGGAAACTCGTAGTTTTTTGGAAGCTTGGCAACCCCTTTCTATGAAAGGGATTCTCGTCAGTCTCTGCTTGGGGCTACTTCAATAGCACACAAACCATAGCGATAGAACTTGGAACTACATTATTGTGCCAAGTTTCAAAGAGCTAGCACAAACCGTGTTTGATTTAGAGTTCCAACTACATGTATCCATATAGGAGAAAACAGAGTGAAACCTAAACATGAAAACGGTTACTGCAAAGGAACGGTTTAACCTAGAAGAACGAAATTTGGTGAGCCAAGTGGGATTGGTGTACTGATCATTAAATGGAAGTATCATCAAGATTGGGTGAAAAAATATTTGCTGAGATTTCAGGAAACTCGCAGTTTTTTGGAAGCTTGGCAACCCCTTTCAATGAAAGGGATTCTCGTCAGTCTCTGCTTGGGGCTACTTCAATAGCACACAAACCATAGCGATAGAACTTGGAACTACATTATTGTGCCAAGTTTCAAAGAGCTAGCACAAACCGTGTTTGATTTAGAGTTCCAACTACATGTATCCATATAGGAGAAAACAGAGTGAAACCTAAACATGAAAACGGTTACTGCAAAGGAACGGTTTAACCTAGAAGAACGAAATTTAGTGAGCCAAGTGAGATTCGTGTACTGATCACTACCTGCAAGTATCATCAACATTGTGTGAAAAAATGTTTGCTGAGATTTCAGGAAACTCGCAGTTTTTTGGAAGCCTGGCAACCCCTTTCAATGAAAGTGATTCTCGTCAATCTCTGCTTGGGGCTACTTCAATAGCACACAAACCATAGCGATAGAACTTGGAACTACATTATTGTGCCAAGTTTCAAAGAGCTAGCACAAACCGTGTTTGATTTAGAGTTCCAACTACATGTATCCATATAGGAGAAAACAGAGTGAAACCTAAACATGAAAACGGTTACTGCAAAGGAACGGTTTAACCTAGAAGAACGAAATTTGGTGAGCCAAGTGGGATTGGTGTACTGATCATTAAATGGAAGTATCATCAAGATTGGGTGAAAAATGTTTGCTGAGATTTCAGGAAACTCGCAGTTTTTGCAACCTTGGCAACCCCTTTCAATGAAAGGGATTCTCGTCAGTCTCTGCTTGGGGCTACTTCAATAGCACACAAACCATAGCGATAGAACTTGGAACTACATTATTGTGCCAAGTTTCAAAGAGCTACCACAAACCGTGTTTGATTTAGAGTTCCAACTACATGTATGCATATAGGAGAAAACAGAGTGAAACCTAAACATGAAAACGGTTACTGCAAAGGAACGGTTTAACCTAGAAGAACGAAATTTGGTGAGCCAAGTGGGATTGGTGTCCTGATCATTAAATGGAAGTATCATCAAGATTGGGTGAAAAAATGTTTGCTGAGATTTCAGGAAACTCGCAGTTTTTTGGAAGCCTGGCAACCCCTTTCAATGAAAGGGATTCTCGTCAGTCTCTGCTTGGGGCTACTTCAATAGCACACAAACCATAGCGATAGAACTTGGAACTACATTATTGTGCCAAGTTTCAAAGAGCTAGCACAAACCGTGTTTGATTTAGAGTTCCAACTACATGTATCCATATAGGAGAAAACAGAGTGAAACCTAAACATGAAAACGGTTACTGCAAAGGAACGGTTTAACCTAGAAGAACGAAATTTGGTGAGCCAAGTGGGATTGGTGTACTGATCATTAAATGGAAGTATCATCAAGATTGGGTGAAAAAATGTTTGCTGAGATTTCAGGAAACTCGCAGTTTTTTGGAAGCTTGGCAACCCCTTTCAATGAAAGGGATTCTCGTCAGTCTCTGCTTGGGGCTACTTCAATAGCACACAAACCATAGCGATAGAACTTGGAACTACATTATTGTGCCAAGTTTCAAAGAGCTAGCACAAACCGTGTTTGATTTAGAGTTCCAACTACATGTATCCATATAGGAGAAAACAGAGTGAAACCTAAACATGAAAACGGTTACTGCAAAGGAACGGTTTAACCTAGAAGAACGAAATTTAGTGAGCCAAGTGAGATTCGTGTACTGATCACTACCTGCAAGTATCATCAACATTGTGTGAAAAAATGTTTGCTGAGATTTCAGGAAACTCGCAGTTTTTTGGAAGCCTGGCAACCCCTTTCAATGAAAGTGATTCTCGTCAGTCTCTGCTTGGGGCTACTTCAATAGCACACAAACCATAGCGATAGAACTTGGAACTACATTATTGTGCCAAGTTTCAAAGAGCTAGCACAAACCGTGTTTGATTTAGAGTTCCAACTACATGTATCCATATAGGAGAAAACAGAGTGAAACCTAAACATGAAAACGGTTACTGCAAAGGAACGGTTTAACCTAGAAGAACGAAATTTGGTGAGCCAAGTGGGATTGGTGTACTGATCATTAAATGGAAGTATCATCAAGATTGGGTGAAAAAATGTTTGCTGAGATTTCAGGAAACTCGCAGTTTTTTGGAAGCTTGGCAACCCCTTTCAATGAAAGGGATTCTCGTCAGTCTCTGCTTGGGGCTACTTCAATAGCACACAAACCATAGCGATAGAACTTGGAACTACATTATTGTGCCAAGTTTCAAAGAGCTAGCACAAACCGTGTTTGATTTAGAGTTCCAACTACATGTATCCATATAGGAGAAAACAGAGTGAAACCTAAACATGAAAACGGTTACTGCAAAGGAACGGTTTAACCTAGAAGAACGAAATTTGGTGAGCCAAGTGGGATTGGTGTCCTGATCATTAAATGGAAGTATCATCAAGATTGGGTGAAAAAATGTTTGCTGAGATTTCAGGAAACTCGCAGTTTTTTGGAAGCTTGGCAACCCCTTTCAATGAAAGGGATTCTCGTCAGTCTCTGCTTGGGGCTACTTCAATAGCACACAAACCATAGCGATAGAACTTGGAACTACATTATTGTGCCAAGTTTCAAAGAGCTAGCACAAACCGTGTTTGATTTAGAGTTCCAACTACATGTATCCATATAGGAGAAAACAGAGTGAAACCTAAACATGAAAACGGTTACTGCAAAGGAACGGTTTAACCTAGAAGAACGAAATTTGGTGAGCCAAGTGGGATTGGTGTACTGATCATTAAATGGAAGTATCATCAAGACTGGGTGAAAAAATGTTTGCTGAGATTTCAGGAAACTCGCAGTTTTTTGGAAGCCTGGCAACCCCTTTCAATGAAAGGGATTCTCGTCAGTCTCTGCTTGGGGCTACTTCAATAGCACACAAACCATAGCGATAGAACTTGGAACTACATTATTGTGCCAAGTTTCAAAGAGCTAGCACAAACCGTGTTTGATTTAGAGTTCCAACTACATGTATCCATATAGGAGAAAACAGAGTGAAACCTAAACATGAAAACGGTTACTGCAAAGGAACGGTTTAACCTAGAAGAACGAAATTTGGTGAGCCAAGTGGGATTGGTGTACTGATCATTAAATGGAAGTATCATCAAGATTGGGTGAAAAAATGTTTGCTGAGATTTCAGGAAACTCGCAGTTTTTTGGAAGCTTGGCAACCCCTTTCAATGAAAGGGATTCTCGTCAGTCTCTGCTTGGGGCTACTTCAATAGCACACAAACCATAGCGATAGAACTTGGAACTACATTATTGTGCCAAGTTTCAAAGAGCTAGCACAAACCGTGTTTGATTTAGAGTTCCAACTACATGTATCCATATAGGAGAAAACAGAGTGAAACCTAAACATGAAAACGGTTACTGCAAAGGAACGGTTTAACCTAGAAGAACGAAATTTGGTGAGCCAAGTGGGATTGGTGTACTGATCATTAAATGGAAGTATCATCAAGACTGGGTGAAAAAATGTTTGCTGAGATTTCAGGAAACTCGCAGTTTTTTGGAAGCCTGGCAACCCCTTTCAATGAAAGGGATTCTCGTCAGTCTCTGCTTGGGGCTACTTCAATAGCACACAAACCATAGCGATAGAACTTGGAACTACATTATTGTGCCAAGTTTCAAAGAGCTAGCACAAACCGTGTTTGATTTAGAGTTCCAACTACATGTATCCATATAGGAGAAAACAGAGTGAAACCTAAACATGAAAACGGTTACTGCAAAGGAACGGTTTAACCTAGAAGAACGAAATTTGGTGAGCCAAGTGGGATTGGTGTACTGATCATTAAATGGAAGTATCATCAAGATTGGGTGAAAAAATGTTTGCTGAGATTTCAGGAAACTCGCAGTTTTTTGGAAGCTTGGCAACCCCTTTCAATGAAAGGGATTCTCGTCAGTCTCTGCTTGGGGCTACTTCAATAGCACACAAACCATAGCGATAGAACTTGGAACTACATTATTGTGCCAAGTTTCAAAGAGCTAGCACAAACCGTGTTTGATTTAGAGTTCCAACTACATGTATCCATATAGGAGAAAACAGAGTGAAACCTAAACATGAAAACGGTTACTGCAAAGGAACGGTTTAACCTAGAAGAACGAAATTTGGTGAGCCAAGTGGGATTGGTGTACTGATCATTAAATGGAAGTATCATCAAGATTGGGTGAAAAAATGTTTGCTGAGATTTCAGGAAACTCGCAGTTTTTTGGAAGCTTGGCAACCCCTTTCAATGAAAGGGATTCTCGTCAGTCTCTGCTTGGGGCTACTTCAATAGCACACAAACCATAGCGATAGAACTTGGAACTACATTATTGTGCCAAGTTTCAAAGAGCTAGCACAAACCGTGTTTGATTTAGAGTTCCAACTACATGTATCCATATAGGAGAAAACAGAGTGAAACCTAAACATGAAAACGGTTACTGCAAAGGAACGGTTTAACCTAGAAGAACGAAATTTGGTGAGCCAAGTGGGATTGGTGTACTGATCATTAAATGGAAGTATCATCAAGATTGGGTGAAAAAATGTTTGCTGAGATTTCAGGAAACTCGCAGTTTTTTGGAAGCTTGGCAACCCCTTTCAATGAAAGGGATTCTCGTCAGTCTCTGCTTGGGGCTACTTCAATAGCACACAAACCATAGCGATAGAACTTGGAACTACATTATTGTGCCAAGTTTCAAAGAGCTAGCACAAACCGTGTTTGATTTAGAGTTCCAACTACATGTATCCATATAGGAGAAAACAGAGTGAAACCTAAACATGAAAACGGTTACTGCAAAGGAACGTTTTAACCTAGAAGAACGAAATTTGGTGAGCCAAGTGGGATTGGTGTACTGATCATTAAATGGAAGTATCATCAAGATTGGGTGAAAAAATGTTTGCTGAGATTTCAGGAAACTCGTAGTTTTTTGGAAGCTTGGCAACCCCTTTCAATGAAAGGGATTCTCGTCAGTCTCTGCTTGGGGCTACTTCAATAGCACACAAACCATAGCGATAGAACTTGGAACTACATTATTGTGCCAAGTTTCAAAGAGCTAGCACAAACCGTGTTTGATTTAGAGTTCCAACTACATGTATCCATATAGGAGAAAACAGAGTGAAACCTAAACATGAAAACGGTTACTGCAAAGGAACGGTTTAACCTAGAAGAACGAAATTTGGTGAGCCAAGTGGGATTGGTGTACTGATCATTAAATGGAAGTATCATCAAGACTGGGTGAAAAAATGTTTGCTGAGATTTCAGGAAACTCGCAGTTTTTTGGAAGCCTGGCAACCCCTTTCTATGAAAGGGATTCTCGTCAGTCTCTGCTTGGGGCTACTTCAATAGCACACAAACCATAGCGATAGAACTTGGAACTACATTATTGTGCCAAGTTTCAAAGAGCTAGCACAAACCGTGTTTGATTTAGAGTTCCAACTACATGTATCCATATAGGAGAAAACAGAGTGAAACCTAAACATGAAAACGGTTACTGCAAAGGAACGGTTTAACCTAGAAGAACGAAATTTGGTGAGCCAAGTGGGATTGGTGTACTGATCATTAAATGGAAGTATCATCAAGATTGGGTGAAAAAATGTTTGCTGAGATTTCAGGAAACTCGCAGTTTTTTGGAAGCTTGGCAACCCCTTTCAATGAAAGGGATTCTCGTCAGTCTCTGCTTGGGGCTACTTCAATAGCACACAAACCATAGCGATAGAACTTGGAACTACATTATTGTGCCAAGTTTCAAAGAGCTAGCACAAACCGTGTTTGATTTAGAGTTCCAACTACATGTATCCATATAGGAGAAAACAGAGTGAAACCTAAACATGAAAACGGTTACTGCAAAGGAACGGTTTAACCTAGAAGAACGAAATTTGGTGAGCCAAGTGGGATTGGTGTACTGATCATTAAATGGAAGTATCATCAAGATTGGGTGAAAAAATGTTTGCTGAGATTTCAGGAAACTCGCAGTTTTTTGGAAGCTTGGCAACCCCTTTCAATGAAAGGGATTCTCGTCAGTCTCTGCTTGGGGCTACTTCAATAGCACACAAACCATAGCGATAGAACTTGGAACTACATTATTGTGCCAAGTTTCAAAGAGCTAGCACAAACCGTGTTTGATTTAGAGTTCCAACTACATGTATCCATATAGGAGAAAACAGAGTGAAACCTAAACATGAAAACGGTTACTGCAAAGGAACGGTTTAACCTAGAAGAACGAAATTTGGTGAGCCAAGTGGGATTGGTGTACTGATCATTAAATGGAAGTATCATCAAGATTGGGTGAAAAAATGTTTGCTGAGATTTCAGGAAACTCGCAGTTTTTTGGAAGCTTGGCAACCCCTTTCAATGAAAGGGATTCTCGTCAGTCTCTGCTTGGGGCTACTTCAATAGCACACAAACCATAGCGATAGAACTTGGAACTACATTATTGTGCCAAGTTTCAAAGAGCTAGCACAAACCGTGTTTGATTTAGAGTTCCAACTACATGTATCCATATAGGAGAAAACAGAGTGAAACCTAAACATGAAAACGGTTACTGCAAAGGAACGGTTTAACCTAGAAGAACGAAATTTGGTGAGCCAAGTGGGATTGGTGTACTGATCATTAAATGGAAGTATCATCAAGATTGGGTGAAAAAATGTTTGCTGAGATTTCAGGAAACTCGCAGTTTTTTGGAAGCCTGGCAACCCCTTTCAATGAAAGGGATTCTCGTCAGTCTCTGCTTGGGGCTACTTCAATAGCACACAAACCATAGCGATAGAACTTGGAACTACATTATTGTGCCAAGTTTCAAAGAGCTAGCACAAACCGTGTTTGATTTAGAGTTCCAACTACATGTATCCATATAGGAGAAAACAGAGTGAAACCTAAACATGAAAACGGTTACTGCAAAGGAACGGTTTAACCTAGAAGAACGAAATTTGGTGAGCCAAGTGGGATTGGTGTACTGATCATTAAATGGAAGTATCATCAAGATTGGGTGAAAAAATGTTTGCTGAGATTTCAGGAAACTCGCAGTTTTTTGGAAGCCTGGCAACCCCTTTCAATGAAAGGGATTCTCGTCAGTCTCTGCTTGGGGCTACTTCAATAGCACACAAACCATAGCGATAGAACTTGGAACTACATTATTGTGCCAAGTTTCAAAGAGCTAGCACAAACCGTGTTTGATTTAGAGTTCCAACTACATGTATCCATATAGGAGAAAACAGAGTGAAACCTAAACATGAAAACGGTTACTGCAAAGGAACGGTTTAACCTAGAAGAACGAAATTTGGTGAGCCAAGTGGGATTGGTGTACTGATCATTAAATGGAAGTATCATCAAGATTGGGTGAAAAAATGTTTGCTGAGATTTCAGGAAACTCGCAGTTTTTTGGAAGCCTGGCAACCCCTTTCAATGAAAGGGATTCTCGTCAGTCTCTGCTTGGGGCTACTTCAATAGCACACAAACCATAGCGATAGAACTTGGAACTACATTATTGTGCCAAGTTTCAAAGAGCTAGCACAAACCGTGTTTGATTTAGAGTTCCAACTACATGTATCCATATAGGAGAAAACAGAGTGAAACCTAAACATGAAAACGGTTACTGCAAAGGAACGGTTTAACCTAGAAGAACGAAATTTGGTGAGCCAAGTGGGATTGGTGTACTGATCATTAAATGGAAGTATCATCAAGATTGGGTGAAAAAATGTTTGCTGAGATTTCAGGAAACTCGCAGTTTTTTGGAAGCTTGGCAACCCCTTTCAATGAAAGGGATTCTCGTCAGTCTCTGCTTGGGGCTACTTCAATAGCACACAAACCATAGCGATAGAACTTGGAACTACATTATTGTGCCAAGTTTCAAAGAGCTAGCACAAACCGTGTTTGATTTAGAGTTCCAACTACATGTATCCATATAGGAGAAAACAGAGTGAAACCTAAACATGAAAACGGTTACTGCAAAGGAACGGTTTAACCTAGAAGAACGAAATTTGGTGAGCCAAGTGGGATTGGTGTACTGATCATTAAATGGAAGTATCATCAAGACTGGGTGAAAAAAAGTTTGCTGAGATTTCAGGAAACTCGCAGTTTTTTGGAAGCCTGGCAACCCCTTTCTATGAAAGGGATTCTCGTCAGTCTCTGCTTGGGGCTACTTCAATAGCACACAAACCATAGCGATAGAACTTGGAACTACATTATTGTGCCAAGTTTCAAAGAGCTAGCACAAACCGTGTTTGATTTAGAGTTCCAACTACATGTATCCATATAGGAGAAAACAGAGTGAAACCTAAACATGAAAACGGTTACTGCAAAGGAACGGTTTAACCTAGAAGAACGAAATTTGGTGAGCCAAGTGGGATTGGTGTACTGATCATTAAATGGAAGTATCATCAAGACTGGGTGAAAAAATGTTTGCTGAGATTTCAGGAAACTCGCAGTTTTTTGGAAGCCTGGCAACCCCTTTCAATGAAAGGGATTCTCGTCAGTCTCTGCTTGGGGCTACTTCAATAGCACACAAACCATAGCGATAGAACTTGGAACTACATTATTGTGCCAAGTTTCAAAGAGCTAGCACAAACCGTGTTTGATTTAGAGTTCCAACTACATGTATCCATATAGGAGAAAACAGAGTGAAACCTAAACATGAAAATGGTTACTGCAAAGGAACGGTTTAACCTAGAAGAACGAAATTTAGTGAGCCAAGTGAGATTCGTGTACTGATCACTACCTGCAAGTATCATCAACATTGTGTGAAAAAATGTTTGCTGAGATTTCAGGAAACTCGCAGTTTTTTGGAAGCCTGGCAACCCCTTTCAATGAAAGTGATTCTCGTCAGTCTCTGCTTGGGGCTACTTCAATAGCACACAAACCATAGCGATAGAACTTGGAACTACATTATTGTGCCAAGTTTCAAAGAGCTAGCACAAACCGTGTTTGATTTAGAGTTCCAACTACATGTATCCATATAGGAGAAAACAGAGTGAAACCTAAACATGAAAACGGTTACTGCAAAGGAACGGTTTAACCTAGAAGAACGAAATTTGGTGAGCCAAGTGGGATTGGTGTACTGATCATTAAATGGAAGTATCATCAAGATTGGGTGAAAAAATGTTTGCTGAGATTTCAGGAAACTCGCAGTTTTTGCAAGCTTGGCAACCCCTTTCAATGAAAGGGATTCTCGTCAGTCTCTGCTTGGGGCTACTTCAATAGCACACAAACCATAGCGATAGAACTTGGAACTACATTATTGTGCCAAGTTTCAAAGAGCTAGCACAAACCGTGTTTGATTTAGAGTTCCAACTACATGTATCCATATAGGAGAAAACAGAGTGAAACCTAAACATGAAAACGGTTACTGCAAAGGAACGGTTTAACCTAGAAGAACGAAATTTGGTGAGCCAAGTGGGATTGGTGTACTGATCATTAAATGGAAGTATCATCAAGATTGGGTGAAAAAATGTTTGCTGAGATTTCAGGAAACTCGCAGTTTTTTGGAAGCCTGGCAACCCCTTTCAATGAAAGGGATTCTCGTCAGTCTCTGCTTGGGGCTACTTCAATAGCACACAAACCATAGCGATAGAACTTGGAACTACATTATTGTGCCAAGTTTCAAAGAGCTAGCACAAACCGTGTTTGATTTAGAGTTCCAACTACATGTATCCATATAGGAGAAAACAGAGTGAAACCTAAACATGAAAACGGTTACTGCAAAGGAACGGTTTAACCTAGAAGAACGAAATTTAGTGAGCCAAGTGAGATTCGTGTACTGATCACTACCTGCAAGTATCATCAACATTGTGTGAAAAAATGTTTGCTGAGATTTCAGGAAACTCGCAGTTTTTTGGAAGCCTGGCAACCCCTTTCAATGAAAGTGATTCTCGTCAGTCTCTGCTTGGGGCTACTTCAATAGCACACAAACCATAGCGATAGAACTTGGAACTACATTATTGTGCCAAGTTTCAAAGAGCTAGCACAAACCGTGTTTGATTTAGAGTTCCAACTACATGTATCCATATAGGAGAAAACAGAGTGAAACCTAAACATGAAAACGGTTACTGCAAAGGAACGGTTTAACCTAGAAGAACGAAATTTGGTGAGCCAAGTGGGATTGGTGTACTGATCATTAAATGGAAGTATCATCAAGATTGGGTGAAAAAATGTTTGCTGAGATTTCAGGAAACTCGTAGTTTTTTGGAAGCTTGGCAACCCCTTTCAATGAAAGGGATTCTCGTCAGTCTCTGCTTGGGGCTACTTCAATAGCACACAAACCATAGCGATAGAACTTGGAACTACATTATTGTGCCAAGTTTCAAAGAGCTAGCACAAACCGTGTTTGATTTAGAGTTCCAACTACATGTATCCATATAGGAGAAAACAGAGTGAAACCTAAACATGAAAACGGTTACTGCAAAGGAACGGTTTAACCTAGAAGAACGAAATTTGGTGAGCCAAGTGGGATTGGTGTACTGATCATTAAATGGAAGTATCATCAAGATTGGGTGAAAAAATGTTTGCTGAGATTTCAGGAAACTCGCAGTTTTTTGGAAGCTTGGCAACCCCTTTCAATGAAAGGGATTCTCGTCAGTCTCTGCTTGGGGCTACTTCAATAGCACACAAACCATAGCGATAGAACTTGGAACTACATTATTGTGCCAAGTTTCAAAGAGCTAGCACAAACCGTGTTTGATTTAGAGTTCCAACTACATGTATCCATATAGGAGAAAACAGAGTGAAACCTAAACATGAAAACGGTTACTGCAAAGGAACGGTTTAACCTAGAAGAACGAAATTTAGTGAGCCAAGTGAGATTCGTGTACTGATCACTACCTGCAAGTATCATCAACATTGTGTGAAAAAATGTTTGCTGAGATTTCAGGAAACTCGCAGTTTTTTGGAAGCCTGGCAACCCCTTTCAATGAAAGTGATTCTCGTCAGTCTCTGCTTGGGGCTACTTCAATAGCACACAAACCATAGCGATAGAACTTGGAACTACATTATTGTGCCAAGTTTCAAAGAGCTAGCACAAACCGTGTTTGATTTAGAGTTCCAACTACATGTATCCATATAGGAGAAAACAGAGTGAAACCTAAACATGAAAACGGTTACTGCAAAGGAACGGTTTAACCTAGAAGAACGAAATTTGGTGAGCCAAGTGGGATTGGTGTACTGATCATTAAATGGAAGTATCATCAAGATTGGGTGAAAAAATGTTTGCTGAGATTTCAGGAAACTCGCAGTTTTTTGGAAGCTTGGCAACCCCTTTCAATGAAAGGGATTCTCGTCAGTCTCTGCTTGGGGCTACTTCAATAGCACACAAACCATAGCGATAGAACTTGGAACTACATTATTGTGCCAAGTTTCAAAGAGCTAGCACAAACCGTGTTTGATTTAGAGTTCCAACTACATGTATCCATATAGGAGAAAACAGAGTGAAACCTAAACATGAAAACGGTTACTGCAAAGGAACGGTTTAACCTAGAAGAACGAAATTTGGTGAGCCAAGTGGGATTGGTGTCCTGATCATTAAATGGAAGTATCATCAAGACTGGGTGAAAAAATGTTTGCTGAGATTTCAGGAAACTCGCAGTTTTTTGGAAGCCTGGCAACCCCTTTCAATGAAAGTGATTCTCGTCAGTCTCTGCTTGGGGCTACTTCAATAGCACACAAACCATAGCGATAGTACTTGGAACTACATTATTGTGCCAAGTTTCAAAGAGCTAGCACAAACCGTGTTTGATTAGAGTTCCCATATCATGTATCCATATAGGAGAAACCAGAG